>NC_041388.1:249696677-249721178 GCF_002162155.2 Triticum dicoccoides
ACGAAGAGAATCCTAAGTTATGAATGCATGCCCCCCAACCAAGGTTCACCTAGCAAAGTGTGAAGTAGAGCTAGCAGCCCCCCTCCCTCGTGTCGGCACGAAGGGATTCCTAAGCTATGAATGCATGCCCCCCAACCGAGGTTCACCTAGCAAAGTGCGTAGTAGCTAGCAGACCCCTTCCCTCGTGTCGGCATGAAGGGAATCCTAGCTAAGCTATGAATGCTTGCTGTCGGTGTCAAAACCGGCGGATCTCGGGTAGGGGGTCCTGAATTGTGCGTCTAAGGTCGATGGTAAGAGGAGACAGGGGACACGAAGTTTACCCAGGTTTGGGCCCTCTCTACGAAGGTAATACCTACATCCTGCTTGATTTATATTGATGAATACGAGTATTACAAGAGTTGATCTACCTCGAGATCATAATGGATAACCCTAGAGGTCTAGCTTGTATGGCTATGATGATGAATCTCTCCCTCTCTACAGACTAAGTCCTCCGGTTTATATAGACACCGGGGAGATCTAGGGTTACACAAGGTCAGTTACAAAGAAAGGAATCTACATATTCGGTCGCCAAGCTTGCCTTCCATGCCAAGGAGAGTCCTATCCGGACACGGGTGCAGTCTTCGGTCTTTGCATCTTCACAGCCCATCACTCCGGCCCATGGCTAATAGGTCGGATGCCCGAGGACCCCTTAGTCGAGGACTCCCTCAGTAGCCCCTGAACCTGGCCTCAATGACAAGGTATCCGGCGCGTGGATCTGTCTTCGGCATTGCAAGGCGGGTTCCTCCTTCCGAACTCAAAGATAGTCTTCGGACGAAACAATCATGTCCGGACCTGTAACACACACCACACACGCAACTGCAGAGAGAATGTAATTTTACACGAGTCCAATCTACTGACAACTTTCCGTAACATGACATCACATCTGTACGGTCATAATTTCGAACCGTTTTCCGTTTGCCGCCCCATGTCTCGAGACGCGGTTGCCATTGGCACATCTTGTCAATGCAGAGATCATGTCCCCTTATTATGGGATTCTCATTAATACGGGTGTTGGTAACCCAACCGTGCCGTTTTACACAGCCGTTGGGAATAGGCGAGTTTTAAGGCGAGTAGGGAGGCGTTCGACATTCGTGGCCTTTATAAGGGGATAAGGATTCGTCCTCACTCACCCCTGCCTCCTCCTTCCTCTGCCCATCCATTTTTGAGCTCCATCACCCAATCTCTAGCTTCCCACGCCGGAGAAAGCACTCCAACCATGTCCGGATCCGGAGCTGGTGGCAAGTGGATGGCCTCCTCTGTTAATAGGAAAGACATCAAGGAGCTCTAAGAGGCCGGATACCTAGCCAAGGAGATCGATCACCGTCTCCCAGCCAAGGGACAGATCGTCCCTACCCTAGAGCCCCATGAGAGGGTTGTGTTTCTCACACATTTCGTCCGCGGGCTGGGATTCCCTCTCCACCTGTTTGTCCGCGGACTGATGTTTTACTACGGGCTGGACTTCCATTTATTGTTGTGTTCGAGGCCTTTCTCCATTTATTGTTGTGTTCGAGGCCTTTCTCCATATCCCACCTCACTTCAGCCCATGGCTGAAGACCTTCAATATGAAGCCGAAGGTGGTGAGCGACCAGCAAGCAGAGTGTAGAGGTGCCACGATGGGCAAGATGCCCAATGTCACCTGGCCCGAAGGCTCCTTTGTGGAGATGGTGAAGGGGTGGCAGTCGGGTGGTTCTACATCACCGAGCCGTGCAACACCAATTGGGCGGCGGCCCCCGAATTCCGATCCGGAGCTCCGACGCGGCTCACCTCCTGGCAAGAGAAGGGCCTAAACCGGGGCTCTTCGAGCGAGCTGACCGGGCTCCAGATGTGCGTCCAGAACATGATAACCAAGAGGATCAACCTCGTCAACATGATCCAGGTTATGCTCATTCGCCGGATCCTTCCGTGCCAACGTCGGACTTGCTATTTGTGGGAGTTCGATCCGACCAAGCACCAGACGCTACTAGAGCTCTTTGGCGCGACGCATGAAGACATCTGGAAAATGCTCTTTAAGGCCGGTGAGACACCACCGCCCACGATCGAGGA
Organism: Triticum dicoccoides; assembly: GCF_002162155.2. NCBI lineage: Eukaryota > Viridiplantae > Streptophyta > Magnoliopsida > Poales > Poaceae > Triticum > Triticum dicoccoides. The sequence goes on from NC_041388.1 coordinate 249,698,760, forward strand.
TCGCGGGCTCAGCTTAAAATGCCAGGCCAATTCGGTAAGTTCTTTCATGTTTTCAAGGTATTACCCCTACTGGCATATTTTGATGAAGGAGTTTAAGCCTTCTTATCAATTTTTCAGGCCTAGATCTGTTAGATCACGGGTTCCGGCAAACCCTTAAGGTTCAAACACCGGGGTGCACGCGAAGGTTTTCTCCCTATATATTCGCGCCCTAGCTCTCTAAGATCTCGCAGATGAACTCAACTAACTCACAAAACAGAAAGACACAAGATTTATACTGGTTCGGGCCACCATTGCGGTGTAATACCCTACTCCAGTGTGGTGGTGGATTGCCTCTTGGGCTGATGAAGAACAGTTACAAGGGGAAGAACAACCTCCTGAGGTTGAGGTGTTCTTGTGCTTGGTGAACTTGTGTGGGTGAGATGATCTTGGATCTGCTTCCGACTTGTGATTAGGTCGATCCTCTTTTGTCTCCCTCGTCTCTCTCGTCCCTCTCTTTGTGGTGGCTAGTTCTACTTATATAGGCCCTGGTCCCCTCTCCAAATATTGAGCGGGAAGAGAGCCAACAACGGCCGCTTCGAAAGGGGACAACTAGTACAAGTTATCCTGACAAAAGGTGGTCCTTGCCTGACAAAGGCTCTGGTGATGACACCGTCTTGGGCTCCATGGTGACCTCCGTCCTGTCGTCCTTCTGGTCTTACTCTCGTTGCACCAATATGGAAATCTTTGCTTGATGCCTTGGTACTCTGCGTCTGCGCTTGCCCCCTTGGCACCAAAGAGGAAACAAGGACACTGCGCGCGCTGGCGCCCACCTGGTCTCGATCGTCATGGCTCACATCACGAGGACCTCGCGAGGTTTGCCCTGCCTTGATCTCTCCGCCCCTCGTGAGCCTGCCTGGCGAGGCCGCTCTTGAGGAGGTCTTGCATCGTCCGCCTCGCGAGGCTTGGCCCCTCGCGAGGGTCTTGAATGCCTTGTCGATGAAGATGGTCCATACAGACCTGCCAGCCCAGCCACGCAGTGGGCCGCAGGCAGGCAAGTCTGGGGACCCCCATTCCCAGGACGCCGACAGTAGCCACCGGGCCCAAGGCGCGCTCGGGCTTGGCTTCGAAGCGAAGCCAAAGGGTCAAGCGCGGAGGGCCGCGGGCCCCCAAAGCCCGCGGCCTCGGTTGACGCATGGCGGTTGATTGGACGTGGGCGTCTGCACTTCCCCATGCTGCCTCGGCAACTGCCCGACTTGACAAGTCCCTGCGACATGCAAGGAAAGCCATCATTACCTGTGATTGTGGGGGTGCTGGTTGGCCCTCTCCTGCTATAAATGGGGAGGGGGCAGAGCCCCCGTCGCTCATCTTCTCCATTCCACTCACTCCTTCTTCCTCTGCTCCACTGCTAGCAGCAGCTTCTACGACGCCGATCCGTAGGTTTTCTGTTGAGGAGAAGGGAAAGGTTCCTGTCGACGTGCTGGCGCTGCTTCCGCCGAAGAAGAGGTAGATCCGATGCCGCGACGCCGCGGAGATGCAGGTGGTGACGAGGCCTTGGTGCGAACGGCCTCCTCCTGGGTATCCACTGCCCTTGTACGCCCAAGCCGAGGGCTCGCAAGGAAGAAGCAACGGGTATCGGCGCGCACACCGCGACCAAGGTCGATGCGCCACGGCGACGAGTGTCGTCGCTCCTGGAGCCCACGCCGCAGACTCCTCACGCGAGCTCGTGCTGTGGGCGGCGATGCCCCAAAGTTCCTGGATCCGCTTCCCGCGCTTCTTCTCCGATGTGATGCCACCTAGGGGGCCTCTCGATCTCGGGTTGCAGCATGCTGACTGCGACGCTCTGGCGACCGGAGCAGAGGTTGAAGCGGTTTCCACCGGCAAGATCTTCATGACCCATGCTACGTCTTGAGCTTGCGTTGGTTTTCCCCGAAGAGGAAGGGATGATGCAGCAGAGTAGCGTAAGTATTTCCCTCAGTTTTTGAGAACCAAGGTATCAATCCAGTAGGAGGCCACGCTCAAGTCCCTCGTACCTGCACAAAGCGATAGCTACTCGCAACCAACGCGATTAGGGGTTGTCAATCCCTTCACGGTCACTTACGAGAGTGAGATCTGATAGATATAATATTTTTGGTATTTTTGGTATAAAGATGCAAAGTAAAAAGTAAAAGCAAAGCAAGATTAAAGTGATGGAGATTGATATGATGAGAATAGACCCGGGGGCCATAGGTTTCACTAGTGGCTTCTCTCAAGAGCATAAGTATTCTACGGTGGGTGAACAAATTACTGTTGAGCAATTGATAGAATTGAGCATAGTTATGAGAATATCTAGGCATGATCATGTATATAGGCATCACGTCCGTGACAAGTAGACCGAAATGATTCTGCATCTACTACTATTACTCCACTCATCGACCGCTATCCAGCATGCATCTAGAGTATTAAGTTAAAAATAGAGTAACGCCTTAAGCAAGATGACATGATGTAGAGAGATAAATTCATGCAATATGAAATAAACCCCATCTTGTTATCCTCGATGGCAACGATGCAATACGTGCCTTGCTGCCCCTTCTGTCACTGGGAAAGGACACCGCAAGATCGAACCCAAAGCTAAGCACTTCTCCCATGGCAAGAACTACCAATCTAGTTGGCCAAACCAAACGAATAATTCGAAGAGACTTGCAAAGATAACCAATCATACATAAAAGAATTCAGAGAAGATTCAAATATTATTCATAGATAAACTTGATCATAAACCCACAATTCAGTGATCTCAACAAACACACCGCAAAAACAAGATTACATCGAATAGATCTCCACAAGAGAGGGGGAGAACTTTGTATTGAGATTCAAAGAGAGAGAAGAAGCCATCTAGCTACTAACTATGGACCCGAAGGTCTGAGGTAAACTAGTCACACTTCATCAGAGAGGCTAGGATGATGTAGAAGCCCTCCGTGATGACGGCCCTCTTCCGGCGGAGCTCCGGAACAGGCCCCAAGATGGGATCTCGTGGATACAGAAAGTTGCGGTGGTGGAATTAGGTTTTTGGCTCCTGTTCTGATCGTTTGGGGGTACGTAGGTATATATAGGAGGAAGGAGTACGCCGGAGGAGCACCGAGGGCTCCTGTTCTGATCTAGGAGACTTGGACCCTCGTGACCGCCTCTTTTGTTCCTTGGAGCAGGGTCCAAGTCTCCTAGATCAAGTTCGGTTAGAAAATCACGTTCCCGAAGGTTTTATTCCGTTTGGACTCCGTTTGATATTCCGTTTCTTCGAAACACTGAATTAGGCAAAAACAGCAATTCTGGGCTGGGCCTCCGGTTAATAGGTTAGTCCCAAAAATAATATAAAAGTGGAAAATAAAGCCCAATATAGTCCAAAATAGTAGATAATATAGCATGGAGCAATCAAAAATTATAGATACGTTGGAGACGTATCAACCCACGGCTGGGGATAGGTCGCGCGGGTTTGCCATGCGGAGGGCGCCCTCGCGATCCACTTCGAGTACGACGGCGCCTCCACACTGTTCTTCAAGGTCTTCGACGCGGAGGGTCGCCGCTTGGAGTGCTGCCCGAGGTAGAGCGCCAGGACGACGCGTGCCCCGCTCGGGGCTGCTCTAGCAGCAGTGATTCTTGGGAGTCCAACAGTTCTCCCGAGCTCTACGAGACTCCGGAGACGAGCGACGATAGCTACGTGCCCCTGAGATCTCGCCACGCCCGAAGCAAGGCGCAACGTCCAGCCGCCGTTGTCGCTGATCTAGATGGGGTTGGCGCCGGCCTCCCGCGGCCCACTGTTGATGATGGCTTCGGTCGCGGGGGTGTGTAGATAGGATTCTCCTAGGTTCGCGTCTTTTGTTCCCTGCGAGGAATCAAGAAGTACCCATGGGGGCGTGTAAAGGGTTTGCATTGTCTTTTTTGATGTTATCCCAATTAAGGAAGCCTTGTTAGTGCAAGTCCTGTTTATGATCGGTCTTCCCTTTCCAACCTCGCGACAGCTTGTTGTTCTATGCTGACAGGTCCCGGTCCCTAGGCAAGCTTCGGCCGTCGCTGGTATGCCAGGTCGCGTGCCGTGGTCAAGGCCAGGAGGTGAGCGGCCCGAGGTCCAGTAAGAGCCTCTGAGGCCTGATGCTCAGGGGATCCCCTTTAGCGCTCAAGCAGCTGTGGTAAGATAAGAAAGGGAGGCGACGTTCCCGCAACAGGGCCATGGCGAGCATGTCCCCTAGGTCCCAATGATTGGTTGATCTGAGCTTGTGACTTATCTTGGCGGTCAGGGGTCGATTCTTCGTGATGCGCCAGACCAGTGCGTGATCATCCACATCATAGCTAGGACAGGCCCATACGAGCCCTCCCCCTTCAGTACTCTCCTTTGTGCTCTACGTCCTCAGGTCCCGGCCCTCGAGCGAGCTCAGCCGCCGCTGGTATGCCAGGTCGCGTGCCATGGTCAAGGCCAGGGGGTGAGGGCTGGAGAGCCAGTAAGAGCCCCTGAGTCGTGATGCTTAGGAGCCCCCCTTTTAACGTCCAAGCAGATTACTTGGAAGAGGTGGGAGCTTGCAGTGCCGCCTAGTGCTATCCTCGTGACATTCCTGCGAGCCAGCACAAGGAAGAACACGATCTGCCATTATGGTTGCCAGCCTGCCACTGGTTGCTCTGCGAGGGGGTGAAGGCACTGAGGGCCTGGTGAGGTGACGTGCGTGGGGGGTGCCGCGAGCCAGAGCTCGACCGCTCAGGTTTATCGACGTGGTAGGGACGGACCAACGCACCAGCGCCGTGCTAGCGTGTTGAGACCCCGTGGGAGGCGACGATTTAGCAGGTAGTAATCATAGGTAGATCAAACATGAGAGTAGCAGGCTTAAGCAAGTGCATGAGAGATACATGCCACTGGGTCAGGCCCGAGCGACTTAGGGATGATGCAGCCCGAGGGGCGCCCCCAACAAGGTAATCTAAAGACATAAGAAAAGGGATACATGCCACAGGGACAGACCCATGCGGCCTGGAAATGATGCAGCCCGAGGGGCGCTCCCAGCTAAATGACTTGGAAAGATGTCACCTGGTCATGTTGATGAAGGAGAGTTGAGGCAACTGAAGGTGCACAGTGAAGTGATTGCTCCTCACGAGCCTCCGGAGCTCTGAGCCTCGGGAGGCTCTGGGGGCTCAGGTTGTTCCTTGAGGACCGTCTCCATATGCATTAGGACGGCGTGGTGCCTAGCTTCCTGATCTGCTAGGATGCGCCGCAAGTTGGATGGTAGGCGGACGATACACTTGGCAGGCAAAAGGGCATGCGAACGTAGCTGTGCGGTGGGCCCTCGCAGTGTCCCGCGCGTGAAGGCCAAAAAAGCTCCTGAGAAGCGGCCCTGTTGAGTCCTGGAACATCGATGCAAACACGCAGCTCGACATCCTCGCCTGGATGGGAAGCTGCGTCTCGCGAGCGGCAGTCGCCGCGCATGGCCCTTACGTCTTGCAACTCCTGGGTGGTCATGGTGATGAACTCCTGAACGGTGGGCGATCCTTGCCCCGTTCCCTCCCGAGGGAAACGCGTCGTGAAGCATGCCCCCAAGTGGTGCCCGAGCGCCTCCCTCGTGATGTGGGCAAAGTCTGAGGCCTTGCAGAAGAAAGCCCCCGAGCTCTTCCCGAGAAGGGCACTGGGCGCGCCTTCCTATGTGATGGAGGGAGACGCCCCTGGAGCGGGCGCTGATCCTGACAAGACTTCGGCCGTGGTGTCACCCTCCTGAGGTCCTGTGCGTCGCAGCTACTTCTTCTTCTTGGGGATGGCCTCGAGAGGGCCCTCGCCCTTGCTGTCAGGGTCGTCGATTGCTGCAGCTCGGAAGGCACGCTCGAGGGAGCACACCGCATCTCTCTCTTCACATGGGACCGTGATGATCCCGCTGCTTCCCGGCATCTTGAGGACATTGTAGCCGTGATGGGTTACTGCCATGAACTTGGCCAGGGCTGGATACCTGAGGATGGCGTTGTACGGCAGACGGATGTGCGCGGCATCAAAGTCGATGAGCTCGGTGCGGTAGTTCTTGCATTCCCCGAAGGTGACAGGGAGGTGGACCTGCCCTATCGGTGTGGTAGAACCGTCGGTCACTCCTGAGAAAGGCTTGGTGGGATGAAGCTGGTCATACGACACTTGGAGGCTGTCGAACGTGTCGACGGACAGGACGTTGAGCCCTGCGCCGCTGTCGATGAGGGTCTTGGTAGCTTGCACGTTGCTGATGACTGGGGAGCAGAGCATCGGGAGGGTGCCAGCGGTAGCTGCGCACTTGAGCTGGTCTGCAGAGTTGAATGTAATGGGGCACTGAGACCATTTGAGCGGGCGCGTGGCTTCGAGCTTGGGGAGGACTGCATTCACTTCACGAGCAAACTGCTTGAAGATATGCTGCGAGGCTGGGGCCTGGGCTCTACCCAAGATGCAGGCGATAGCGCGTGGTTCCTGGAAGCCCCCAGCCCCCTCGTCCTGATGGTGTTCGTCATTCCTTCTTGGCCGTGGTGGCAGCGGAGGGAGCCCGGCGTTTCCTTGAGGACAATCCTCACGAGGCTGATCCCTCCAGGCGCCCTCATGAGGCTGGTCCTGCCAGCGGTCCTCACGAGGCCTATCGCGCCACTCATGGCGCGGGCCATGGTCGTCCCAGCGTCCGCCACCACGTCCTCCTCCTTGGCTGTAGCCTCGGTCGCCACGCTCGAGGCGTCGACCGAAGCGCCCTTCGCGAATGGCCCTGAGCTCTTGACAGTCGCTGGTGTTGTGGGTGTTCAGGTTGTGGAAGGCGCAGAACGGACGGCTGCCCTTGGATGACTCTGGTTGGTCTCTGCCACGCTTGGTGTCTGGTTCCTCTACAAGCATGACTTCTCCCTTGCGCTTCACGTCCTTGGCCTTGGCTATCTTCTCCTCTGGGTCCGCAGCAAGGAGCTTGAGGAGGGAAAGGTGCCCCTCCTCAGCTCTAGCACACTTGGTCGCGATGTTGAACAACTCCAGGGTCGTGCACAGCTCCTCATGGATGGAGAGCTCCTCCTTTGTCTTGACATCCCGGACGCCATCAGAGAACGCATAGATGATGGCCTCGTCGGTCACCTCGGGGATCTTGATCCGTGCGTTGTTCAAGCACTGAATGTACTTCTGCAGGGTCTCTCCTGGTTGTTGCTTGATGCAGCGCAGGTCGCCCGTGACCAGTGGGCGGTCGCGAGTGCCCTGGAAGTTGGCGATGAAGCGGGTGCGCATTTCGTCCCAGGAGGAGATTGAGACCGGAGGCAGGTTCAGGAACCAGGAGCGTGCGCCTTCCTTGAGAGCCATGGGAAACCCGTTCGCCATGACCTTCTCATCGCCGTTGGCCGCTTAGATGCTCAGCTCATAGAGCTGCAAGAACTCTTCGGGGTCGGGGGTGCCGTCGTAGCGAGGAGGCAGATCTGGCTTGAACTTGCCCGGCCAGGCGACGCTGCGCAGCTCGGGGGTGAAAGCGCGGCAGCCAGCTGTGGTCACTAGGACCCGCCTTGGGGGTGGAGCTTGGTCTTGATGGGGTCTGTGCCCTGCCGCTACAGATGGCACGCGGACTTGCCGCAGCAGTCAGTCCTAGCTTGGTGGCACGAGGAGCGGGGGAGCGTTTTGTTGCGGTCGAAGGACTTCTTGATAGCTTCTCTATGCACGCGCGGGTGCTGGACGTGGCGGGTCGCGTCATGGAGCCGCATGTCTTGGCGCTAGGGCGCCGTCTTGGGGCTGAGGTGGCGGAGGCGCTCCGTGAGCTACTTCGCCCGTAGCTGGCGGAGGGCGAGGCGGAGAGAGGGATGGCGCAGGGGAGCCCCCTGCGGCGCGGATAAGCTCGGCGATGCGGTCGAGCCAGTCCTCGTAGAGGTCATTGACCGGACGGTAGCGCAGGAGCTCGTGCGCCATGAGGAGCGCAGCCCGTGCATCCATGGGAGGGCGACGTGCATGGGAAGAGAACCGACCGGGGTCAGCAATGGAGTGGCGGTGCGGCCGTCCCGCCGCATCGAGGGATACAACGAGGATGCTTGCTACTCGTTCCCCTCCGGGCCGGTGGCGGCGTTGGCGGCAGGCGACGGGGAACGACGAGGTGGCCCGCCGACGGAAGCCATCTGAGCAACATGGGCGGCGAGGGAAGCCTGACGCTCGGCACGAGCGCGGCACACATCTGCCATGGAGACGGCGAAGCAACGGAGCACGGAGCGACGGAAGCAAGCTTCGGTGCACCCCTACGTGGCGCGCCAAGTGTCGGATCACGGGTTCCAGCAAACCCTTAAGGTTCGAACACCGGGGTGCGCGCGAAGGTTTTCTCCCTATCGATCCACGCCCTAGCTCTCTAAGATCTCGCAGATGAACTCAACTAACTTAGAACATAGAAAGACACAAGATATATACTGGTTCGGGCCACCGTTGTGGTGTAATACCCTACTCCAGTGTGGTGGTGGATTTCCTCTTGGGCTGATGAAGAATAGTTAGAAGGGGAAGGACAGCCTCCTGAGGTTGAGGTGTTCTTGTGCTTGGTGAATTTGTGTGGGTGAGATGACCTTGGATCTGCTTCCGACTTGTGATTAGGTCGATCCTCTCCCGTCTCCCTCGTCTCTCTCGTCCCTCTCTCTGTGGTGGCTAGTTCTACTTATATAGGCCCTGGTCCTCTCCCCAAATATTGCACGGAAGGGAGCCAACAACGGCCGATTCGAAAGGGGACAACTAGTACAAGTTATCCTCACAAAAGGTGGTCTTCGCCTGCCAAAGTCTCTGGTGATGACGCCGTCTTGGGCTCCATGGTGACCTCCGTCCTGCCGTCCTTCTGGTCTTGGTCTCATTGCACCAATATGGAAATCTTTGCTTGATGCCTTGGTACTCCGCGTCTGGGCTTGCCCCCTTGGCACCAAAGAGGAAACAAGGACACTACGCGCGCTGGCGCCCGCCTGGTCTCGATCGTCTTGGCTCACGTTACGAGGACCTCGCGAGGTTTGCCCTGCCTTGATCTCTCCGCCCCTCATGAGCCTTCCTGGCGAGGCCGCTCCTGAGGAGGTCTTGCGTCGTCCGCCTCGCGAGGCTTGGCCCCTCGCGAGGGTCTTGAATGCCTTGTCGATGAAGATGGGCCGTACAGACCTACCAGCCCATCCACGCCGTCGCCGCAGGCAGGCAAGTCTGGGGACCCCCGTTCCCAGGACGCCGAAAGGATCGATATAGCGGGGCGGATTAACTGTCCGGCTCCGCTACCCGAAGACCAAGAAACCCCACTTATGACGAAAATGGTGTTTCCGGCGCCTTATGAGGTGCCGGAGAAGAAGGCCAATAAAACGGCCAAAGTGGCCAGGAGTGGCCTTCGTTGAAAAGGTGCTTTGGACGTGACGTCCGGAGACGTGACTCCCTCTTCATCCGCCGAAGACGATGATGAAGAGGAGGAAGAAAACGACTCCCCCCCTGAGGAGGGAAGGGAGAATAGGGGGGCCTCCCCAACTCTGGAGGCGAAGGCGCCCAAGAGGGGGAAGGGCTCCCTCGCGGATAACTCCGCGTGGGATGTTGATAGCAGTCCGGAGCGACCCCCCCGAACCAAACCTCAGGCTGCCTCGTAAGTACCTTATGTACATCCAAATGTCTGGCCTTTCCATTTTGTGATATTAATATTTATATTATGCCGTCATGGGACAGCTCCCTGTGATCATCGACAAAGGGTTTGCTAGATTCAAAGGAGATGACCAGCATGTCACCGCCGCCCGCTCACTCCCCCAAGGCCAAGGACGAAGCGGAGGTGTTGTCCCTAAGGACTTTCCCGGGCCGAGGAGAGGCTTAGGAGGCACCAAAAGGTGATTCCTCGATCGCCGGACATCAGCAGGAGCCAATCCCCATGGAGATTAGTGGTGAGGAGGGTCGTGTTCAGTCCGTCTCTCAGCCGGATTCGATTTCGGAGACCAATGTGGCTCCCGAATCTGGCACGCAACCTCCTTCGAAAGAAGGGGGTATGCGTATTCCGCCGGTGACCCCTGTCCAACCCGAGGCACCGGATAATCTGCTAGAAGCGCTGCGAGGCGCTTCCATTGTGGATGAGCACCGTGTCCTTATGGGCACGATAATCGAGAAGGTTCAGTCCGCCAAAAGCGGACTGACCAAAGTGTGCGCTAGCCTTTTAACAGGCTTTGAGGTAAGTAATGTAATTGTAGAGAGGATATCACAGTGTAGATAGTTGCCCCGAATGCTCTGTTCGGTGTCCAGAAAGGAAAAGCCGAACGGAGGATCAAAATAATTTTGTAGGAGTCTAACATAAGATGTCTATGTGAATAAGTAGGCGTCGCTGCTGGCTGCTGCCGCTCATACTGCGGAGGTCTCCAGACTGAAGCAGAACCTGGAACGGGCCGAGAAAGAGCTCGACCTTGTAAAGAAGCAGCTGGAGGACAGCCAAGGTATGCAGTAACCTGCGTGTATATTTAGGAGGTATGAATGGTTCGTGCTGACTGAGGTGCCATGAACTTTATTAGGGGCCACGACCGAGGTGGCAGTCCTCAAGAAGGCGTTAGACGAGGCGGAGGACAAAGCGACCAAGGAACGCGTCGTGCGCGAGAAGCACGAGGCCCGAATCAGCGAGGTCCAGCAAGAGCTCCAGGACGCCATCAAGAAGTACGAGTCCCTGGAGCGTGATTCTAAGACGCAAGGGTCCGAACTTGCAAAGGCCCGCCAGAGCGCACAAGATGCCTGAGCCGAAGCCGAGAGTGTCCTTCAGGAAATCCAGGCGGCCAAGAAGATCGTCGCGGGTAAGGCTTTCGTTATGCAAAGCAAGTCTGCGAAGGAAGCGTTCCTTTTACTTACCCGAATTTGGAGCTCTCCAGGGGCGTTTACCCACGTAGCGTAGCGGATGCTGCCGAGTTCTATCGGGCCGAAGAAGGGAGTTCTACAGAGAAGCTGTTCTGGTCTCAATACCTTGGACCCAAACATCCGGTGCCCTTCAGCGACCAGCTGAAATAGTTGGTCGAGTTGCACAAGGCGGCCGAGCTAGCCATGAAGGGCCTAATAGTCTGACTATGGCCTGCCGAGCCTATGCCTAGCAGCTACTTCGGACTGGTGAAGCGGCTTGTGGGTGCCTGCCAACGGCTTGAAGTTATAAAGCGGTCGGTCTGCATCGAAGGTGCACGGATGGCCTTTTCCCGCGTCAAGATGCACTGGGCGAAGATGGATGCTAAGAAGCTAATGACCGAGGGGCAGCCTGAGGGCAAGGAGCACCGCCGACCCGAGTTATATTTTGATGGTGCCCTAGAGGGATCCCGCCTTGTGGCGGAGCAATGTACGAAGGATGTTATATTTCCATGAAAACATTCGTATTATCCTGTCCTGTAATATGGAACAATGATGTTATGTGATATAATGCTTGTGATTTTAAATTTTTACCTCTTGTGAGGCCGTTTGCGAAATCTGAGGGTTGACCAGTCGTCTGCTTCTACCCCCACGTAGATAGTACGGGGGTGTTCGGGATAAATCTAAACACTCTTTACTCCATATTCTGGTCCTTAAAGGAGGTGTTTAGCGCAACGAACAAGGCAATCAGACTATACGGCCGTTATCGCCCTCACTTAGCCATAGGAGTTTGACAATGAGAATTTTGGCGAAGCCCCTGGTATTCGGAAGGCCAAACAGGGGGCGCTATACACACTTGATCGGATAAAAACCGATTCCTCGTGTAAAGCGGAAAAAATCTCTAAGGATTTGAAACCTCTCGAACAGCTGACCAGCTCTCGCTGCATCATGACAGTCAGTTTTCGGCTTTCTCTACTGAGGTGCTCGTCTGGAAGAACCGGGACACAATCGCAGTAGTTCTCCCTTTACTACCCTAGCCGATATAGTGGAACATAAGGTAGTAAGCACAGGAGCCGGGCAACCCAACTATTGACCAAAGACATGATTCAGAGCCGATGCATATAATGCTATAAGTTTGGGGTGCCGAATTGTACTGTAAAAATTGTTCAGACTTTGTTGCCGTATTGCGGGGCGCGATTGTAATGCCCCGAGACCGATGTGCCAGTTGTCTCCCAGTTATTCGCCCTCGTTGCCATGTCTTTTGCTTGCGTGTTGCATCTTGTCATGTCATCATGTGCATTGCATCATCATGTTTTCGAAACTTGCATTAGTCCGAGTTCCCCCAGTTTCGTCCGTTGTCCGTTCTGAGCCCAGACTCACTTGCACGCGCCCGCAGCATGTCCGAAATATTATTTTATAAGTGGCCGAAAAATGTTCTTGGAATGGGATGAGAGTTGGCGTGTGGTATTATTATAGTGTAGATAGACCGCCTGTCAAGTTTCATTGCATTCGGAGTTCGTTTGATAGCCCAACCGTTAAACTATAGCGGCAATATAGCCGGTCTATCGTCGGATATTTTCGGTCTCCGGAAACAGTCGCCGGGCCTCCCTCTCTTCTCTTCTCTCAGCTCGAGACCGTCTACACAGCCCACTACCTACCGCCAGATCCAACCTAAGCTCTCTCGTCATCCCGCGGCCCTCCTCGCGCGCGCGACCGATAGATGTCCCGGACCCGACCCAGACTAATGTTACCGTTGTGTCCGGAACATCCCCAAACATCTACAAAATATCACCGTTTTCTTATTTAGGATCCCAAGCCTATTTTTCCCGACCACCCGATTACGATCGAAGGGACGGATTAGCCCCTACCCAAAAATCCCATGCTATATATATAGGTCCAACCCTAACTTCTAGGGAGTTTGTCCCATCCATCCCCTGCCCGCCGCCACCTACCTACCTTCTCCCTCGGGATCTGTCTGATCCATTCACCAACCACATCCAGCCCGAAGCTGCCTCCTCCTTCCTCGCGGTTGAACCCGAGGCGCCCCTGCGCCGTGCTCCTCCCTTGCCCGAGTCTCTGCCACGTACAGCGCCCGACGCCGGCGGGCTGCAGCAGCAGCTCCCGCATCCCCGACTCCCGAGCACCTCCCCCCTCGTCGTCTCAGGACCCGCCATGGAAACCCCATCGCCTCGCCAAGTACCTCGCGGGAGAGCACCTCCATGGAGCCGAGGAGCTCCTGCATGTTGTCTCCGCCCCGGCGCACCTTGCCTCTGCCGTCTCTAGCACCCTGCCGGCGAGCACAACCGCTAAAGCTGCTTCGTCCCCTCGCCATCGAGCATCAGCAGGCCGCCGCACCTCCCCTGTGTCTCCCCTCCCTCTCTGTTTGTCTGCAGAACGAGCCCAACCGCCGAGATCGAGCTGCCACGCTGGGTCCGAGGTGGATCCATCCGGCCTCGCCGTTCTCCTAGCCTCGCCCGCATCAGTTTCCGCCGGATCCTGGCCATTCGTTCATCGGTCAGCAAGCTCCTCGCGTCGCCTTTGTTTCCTCCCCAATTTCTTTCTCCCTCTGAAATCTTCTCTGCGTTTGACTAGGGAAAATGCGCCGCCCCCTTCAGTTTCGCCCGCGCGCCACCTCGCCGGTGGACGTGGTCCCCTGTCCCACCTGAAGCCATCGCAGTCGGCTTCGGTCTCTGCATCGAGCAGAGAAGGGCGACGCCTGCTGCCTCGTGCCTCCTCGTCGCTTGCGTGGGCTGCAAGAGCGCCAAGGCCCAGCGCATCTCCGGCCCAGCTTGCCCTCTGTTGGCCTCCTCCTCCCCACCAGCCGAGTTGAAGCCCGTGGTGAGACAGCCCAGCGTCAACAATTTCGGCCCGTAGATGTTTTTTTCCAGTTATGTGAATTTGTCTAATATCCAGGAGTTTGCCTATTTTACAGAAAGCCCCCTAAACAACATGCATATAATAACTCACAAACGATGCATCATATTAAAATGATTTATATATGAAAGTTGCTTAGAATTTTGTGTAGTTTCATAATATGTCATTTCCATCCATGTTTAAAATGCTTAAAATGATGTTTGCTTTAATTTGCTCCTATGCCATGATAAAATGTTTTAATTCATAACTAAATAACCGTAGCTCGGTTTTAAATAATCTTTATATGTAAATGGGGTAGAAAAATGCCTAGTTTAACATGGTAGCATCACTTTGCATGTTTAACAAATCTAAAATTATGTTTAGGGCAGAACAGTACCATAACCAAAAATATGCACATGAGGATTTTTCCGGACTTGTTGCTTGTTGTTCCGGCCTCATTTAAACTTGTCTAGATTAGGTAGTTTTATTATGCTTCTCCTCTTGCCATGTTTAACAACATTTAATATTGTTGAGTACCTAAACGAGAGAGAACTAAATAACTCATGTGGTGTTTTCTTCAATATGCAACTCCGTTGCATATTAAGCTCCATTTAATTTGTAGGATTGCTTGTGCTCTTTGCCATGCCATGCGTATTAAACCGGACATGCATCATACTTGGTTGTGCATCATGTCATGCTTATGTGGTGGTTGTTTACTATGTTGTTTGCTTCTTTCCGGTGTTGCTTCTTCGGGTTGGTTCCGGTAACGTCGTGTTGTGAGGATTCGTTCGTCTACGTCCGCTTTGTCTTCTTCATGGGCTCGTTCTTCTTCCTTGCGGGACCTCAGGCAAGATGACCATACCCTCGAAATCACTTCTATCTTTTCTTGCTAGTTTCTCGCTCTTTTGCTATGCCTATGCTGCGATACCTATATTGTTGAACCAAGCCTCTAACCCACCTTGTCCTAGCAAACCGTTGTTTGGCTATGTTATCGCTTTGCTCAGCCCCTCTTATAGCGTTGTTAGTTGCAGGTGAAGATTGAAGTTTGTTCCTTGTTGGAACATGGAGATGTTGTTCCTTGTTGGAACATGTTTACTTGTTGGGATATCACAATATCTCTTATTTAATTAATGCTTGGTAAAGGGTGGAAGGCTTGGCCTTATGCCTAGTGTTTTGTTTCACTCTTTCCGCCCTAGTTTCCGTCATATCGGTGTTATGTTCCCGGATTTTGCGTTCCTTACGCGGTTGGGTGATAATGGGAACCCCTTGACAGTTCATCTTGAATAAAACTCTTCCAGCAAGGCCCAACATTGGTTTTACCATTCGCCACCTAGCCTTTTTCTTTCCCTTGGGTAGGCCTGCCCAAGGGTCATCTTTATTTTAACCCCCCCGGGCCAGTGCTTCTCTAAGTGTTGGTCCAACTGAGCGATGTCCGGAGCTACCAGGGGCACTCTGGGCTGGCCCACCCGACGTCTTGCTCATTCGGTGTGCCCTGAGAACGAGATATGTGCAGCTCCTATCGGGATATGTCGGCACATCTGGGTGGCTTTACTGGTCTTGTTTTACCATTGTCAAAATGTCTTGTAACCGGGATTCTGAGTCTGATCGGGCCTTCCTGCTAGAAGGAATATCCTTCGTTGACCGTGAGAGCTTGTGATGGGCTAAGTTGGGACACCCTGCAGGGATTTGAACTTTCGAAAGACGTGCCCGCGTTATGGGCAGATGGGAATTTGTTAACGTCTGGTTATAGAAAACCTGAAGTTGACCTTAATTAAAATGCTTCAACCGCATGTGTAACCGTGATGGTCTCTTTCCGGCGGAGTCCGGGAAGTGAACACGATGTTGGAGTAATGCTTGAGGTAGGTTGTTCTAGGATCACTTCTTGATCATAGTTGTTCGACCGTGCTTTTGCCTTCTCTTCTCGCTCTCATATGCGTATGTTTTAGCCACCATATATGCTAGTCGCCTGCTGCAGCTCCTCCTCATACCTTTTACCTTACCTATAAGCTTAAATAGTCTTGATCGCGAGGGTGTGAGATTGCTGAGTCCCCGTGACTCACAGATACTTCCAAAACCAGCTTGTAGGTGCCGTTGAACCGTGCAGATGACGCAACCAAGCTCAAGGAGGAGCTAGATGAAGATCTTGTCCTTTGTTTTGTTTCGTTCTAGTTGATCAGTAGTGGAGCCCAGTTGGGGTCGACCGGGGATCTGTGTAGCATTTGGGGTAGTCTTCTTTTATTTTGGCTCCGTAGTCGGGCCTTGATTGTATCTGGTTGATGTAATGCTTTATTCATGTAATTGTGTGAAGTGGCGATTGTAAGCCAACTATGTATCTCTTTCCCTTATGTATTACATGGGTTGTGTGAAGATTACCTCACTTGCGACATTGCTTTCAATGCGGTTATGCCTCTAAGTCGTGCTTCGACACGTGGGAGATATAGCTGCATCGAGGGCGTTACAAGTTGGTAATCAGAGCCTTCCCCGACCTTAGGAGCCCCCACTGCTTGATCGTTTTTAGCAGCCATTGTTGAGTCTAGAAAAATGTTTTGAGTCATTTAGGAATTATATATCGGAGAGTTTAGGAATTCTTTTTACTCCCCAGTCCCTTCATTGCTCTGGTAAGGCATCCTGACATAGAGTTTTGAATTTTCTCTTCTCAAATTTCACTAAATTGTTTTAGGATCACGCGGGTATCTTGGAATCGTTCCGATGGTTTCGTGACGAGAACATTGTTCTTGGTGCCTCCTGTCATTTTGGGGTTGTGGCAGTGTCCCGGGGAGTTGAGCTCCAAGGTGTTATCATCACAATTTTTAGGATCACGCTGTATTTCTGCTGCTAAGGTCGTGGTATGCTCCTCGGTATGGAGGGACCGTTTCGTATTTCCATTGATTGTTATGACGCCACGTGGTCTGGGCATCTTGAGCTTGAGATAAGCGTAGTGAGGTACTACATTGAATCGAGCAAATGCGGTTCGTCCAAGCAGTTTGTGATAGCCGTTGCGGAAGGGGACGATGTGATTGAGCCCGTACAACGGGCCTCTACGCCTGGTATGACTCCTTTAAATGTAGTCCTTGTGGGCTTGACCCGTGAGGGGTTAATGCGCATTTTGCGCACTGTATCCTGATAGAGAAGACTGAGGCTGTTGCCACCGTCCATGAGGACTCGCATCAGGTGGAATCCATCAATGATTGGGTCTAGGACTAGTGTGGCTGATCCGCCATGCCAGATACTAGTCGGATGATCCCGATGATAAAAGGTGATCGGGCATGATGACCATGGATTGAATTTTGGGGTGACTGGCTCTATCGCATAGATGTCCCTAGGTGCGTGCTTACCCTCCCTCTTGGGGATGTGTGTAGCATATATCATGTTCACCGTTTTGACCTGAGGGGGAAACTTCTTCTGTCCCCCTGTGTTTGGCTGCAGGGGCTCCTTGTCATCGTCCTCGCTCTGCGATCCCTTTTCCTTGTTTTCGGCATTTAACTTGCCGGTTTGCTTAAAGACCCAACAATCTTTGTTGGTATGGTTGGGTGGTTTGTCTGGGGTGCCATGAATTTGGCACGGATGGTCGAGTATGCGGTCTATGCTGGATGGTCCCTGATTGTTTCTTTTATACGCCTTGTTCCGCTGACCGGACTTGGAGCCGCTGAATCCGGCATTAACAGCAGTGTCATCGGTGTTGTCGTCATTGCTTCGGTGTTTGTGTTTGTTGCGTCGGAGCTTGCCATGGCGGTTCTTAACCTTGGAGGGGCCTGCCTCGCTTGCTGTGTTTTTGCTACAAGCTAACCAACTATCCTCACCCATGCAAAAGCGGGTCATGAGTGCCGTGAGGGCTGCCATAGATTTCAGCTTTTCTTGGCCGAGGTGGCGGGCGAGCCATTCGTCACGGATGCTATGTTTAAAGGCCGTCAGGGCTTCGGCATCCGGACAGTCGACGAACTGGTTCTTTTTGGTTAGGAACCTAGTCCAAAATTTCCTGGCTGACTCTCCAGGTTGTTGGACTATGTGGCTTAAATCATCGGCGTCCGGTGACCGGACATATGTGCCTTGGAAGTTGTCGAGAAAGGCTTCTTCCAAGTCCTCCCAGTTGCCGATAGAATTTCCAGGAAGGCTATTTAACCAGTGCCGAGCTGGCCCTTTGAGCTTTAGTGGGAGGTATTTGATAGCGTGGAGGTCATCTCCGCGGGCCACGTGGATATGGAGAATAAAATCCTCGATCCATACCGCGGGGTCGATCGTTCTGTCGTATGATTCATTGTTAACGGGTTTGAACCCTTCGGGCAATTTGTGATCCATTACTTCATCGGTGAAGCAAAGGGGATGTGCGGCGCCTCTATATTGGGCCGCATCGCGACGTAGCTCCGATGGAGTCCGTCTGCGGTTGTCGGCTCGGGTGTGACTAGGTTTGTCACATCCGAATATGTAGCCATCATCACGTGTCGAGGAACGTCCTCGTGATCCATAAATTGATCAGGACATGTCTCCGGTTCGACCGAATTTCAGATTCAGTTCTCTGTACTTGACACCTTCTTTGAAGGCACAGACTGCTTGGTGATCAGGCACATTCTCTACCGTGTGATGTAACGTGATCCATCTCTGGATGTAATCCCTCAAGGTTTCATTCGGCTTCTGCACGCAGGACCGCAGTTCCGTCAGTCCTGCCGGTCGCTTGCATGTTCCTTCAAATGTAGTGACAAACACTCGGGCGAGATCTTCCCAAGTGTAAATGCTGCTGGGTGCTAACTGATTCAGCCACGCTCCGGCCGAGCCCTCCAACATGAGAGGCAGGTGCTTCATGGCCACTTCATCACTGCCACCGCCAATCTAGACAGCCACTCGGTAGTCTTCAAGCCAAGTATCGGGCTTGGACTCACCAGTGAACTTACTGACTCCAGTCGCCAACCTGAAGTTGGGAGGAATCACAACGGCCCTGATGGCTCTACTAAAGCACTCTGGCCCTGAAACATGTACTCTGCTGCTGGTAGGTGCATCTCTGTCTTGACCTTCTCGGTGAGCTCTGTTCCTGTCGACCAAACCTTGAACGAGAATGGATCTCGCATCAAAGCCTGGTTCCGTGGGGTCGACTGGAATCCTTCGCCCAACACTATGAGGGCGCCTGTCATCATGTTGTCGAGGCACATACGATCCACTCCTCGGGGGAGGGGTGGGCACTCGACGTCGATCGTCATGATCGAATCGGTGATCATACTGCTCACGGTTTCCGTACTGATCACGCCGGTCCCCATGTCCCTCACGCCTCAGGGGCGATCTTGGACTACGAGCCGACTAGACTGTGTCTGCAGCAATGGATCTGCTATGAATCCTATTCCGCGACTAAGAAACAGCGGAATTCTGGTCTCCTGCTTCCCGGAGTAACGCTCTGATCTGCAGCAAGCCTCTGCCAGCCTCTGATTGGGAAGGCTAGATCGGCTCTGCTATACGGGCTGCAACTGCTAAATTCTGAATCGGAGTTTGATATACCTGCGGGGGCGGAAAGAGCTGACGTCGACTAGATTCTGGAACCCGTTGTCGCGCACACTCGTCGAGTGCTCGTTGGAGGATCTCCAGTTGAGTGCGCTCAGCCAAGTTTGCCAGGCGCGCGTCCTCCAAGGAACGAGCCTCGGGGGTTCCTCCAACGATAGGAGTGTGCAGTGCATCCATGTTCCAGCGATGAAGTTCTTCTCTCTGCAGTGACGTGAGAGGCTCGGGGAGATATTCCTCATGGGGATGCAATGGGTCGCCTCCACCTGCGCCTCCGTCGGTGCAGGGAAAACCGGGAGGACTGCGCGGTCCATCGACCATCAGAACCTCCGCTGCCGGATCACTGCTATCGCACTCGGATGCGGTCTCTACGGAGCCAGTCGAACAGGCCGTAGAGGGATTCGTCAGGCTCGATCGCCATGACTTGAGGGGTGGCCGACTGGCGTGCCACCGCGTGTCTCACCCACCGCTGAAGTCTCGACCGACCGGAGCGCTTGCGCCGGCGGGAAACAGGGAGGGAGGACAACACAGGGGCCGACCGATAATGGGTCGACGGTTGCCGCAAGAGGACGCCGCGAACGCACGCGCGAAAGTGTGTTTCCCCGCGGACAGGGAGTGTGTCGACGTCGAGCGGAGCCTCCTGAAGCCAAGCAGAGTCGTCGGTGATGAACGTGAGCGCGCCGAGACGGATCTCGCGGCCCTCCACCAAAACTCCGCCAGAAACCATGATGATTTGGATCGGAAAATATCGCAACTCCTCCAACAAATCGCTAAGACACCGGCCCCACGGTGGGCGCCAACTGTCGTGGTTCTAAGTCTGACAGTAATGTAGGGGGTAGGTATGGAGAGGCAAGATCTTAGCTATGGAGTAGTTGTAAGCACACGAGGTTTACGAGTTCAGGCCCTTCTCAGAGGAAGTAATAGCCCTACATCTCGGAGCCCGGAGGCGCTCGACTGGATTATGTGTGTATGAATTACAGGGGTGCAAACCCTTTACACTGAGTTCGCCAGACCCCTCCGGCCCTCAGTTATGCAGGGTTTCTAATACATTAAGGTCGGGCGTTACTGGTAACGCCCTTAATATAGTGTTACGATGACCATAAAACCTACTTAATGACCGACCGTTAGCGTGCGGAGTGACTTTGATTCCTCCAATAATGAAGCAGAATACAAAGCACTTTTATATGGGTTGCGCATGGCCATTTCACTCGGCGCCCGTCGCCTCATGGTCTATGGTGACTCAAATTTGGTGGTTAATCAAGTGATGAAAGAGTGGGACGTCAGATGCCCGGCCATGACTGGTTATTGCAATGCAATGAGAAAGCTGGAGAAGAAATTCGAGGGGTTAGAACTTCATCACATACCCCGACTGAAAAATCAAGCAGCTGATGATTTGGCGAAAATAGGTTCCAAAAGAGAAGCCATTCCCAGCAATGTGTTTTTGGAACACATCCACACACCATCAGTTTAGGAGGATCCCTTCACTGAAGAAGCCCCGCAGCCAAAAAGTGCCATGGATCCGATTGAAGTTGAAGTTTCAGCTGTGGTCGACCTGATCATGGAAGTTTTGGTCATCACTCCTGACTGGACGGTACCGTACATCATGTACATCCTAAGGAAAGAACTCCCAGAGGACGAAGAAGAGGCTCGACAGATCGTCCGTCGATCCAAGGCATTTACAATCATAAAGGGACAGTTGTATAGAGAAAGCGCGACTGGAGTCAGTCAGAAGTGTATAACACCAGAAGAAGGTCAGATAATCCTTGATGATATCCACTCGGGGACCTGTGGTCATCATGCGTCCTCTCGGACCATTGTGGCTAAAGCATACCGAGCGGGATTCTACTGGCCAAGAGCGAATGAAATGGCGAAACAGATAGTTGACAAATGTGAAGGATGTCATTTTAACTCCAATATGTCGCACAAACCCGCGTCAGCCCTGAAAACCATTCCACTCGTCTGGCCCTTTGCTGTTTGGGGACTGGACATGGTTGGACCACTGAGAACGGGCAGGAGCGGCTTCACTCATGTGTTAGTAGCAGTCGACAAGTTCACCAAATGGATTGAAGCTAAGCCTATCAAGAATCTTGATGCTTGCACTACTATCAGTTTCATCAGAGAGTTGATATTCAGATATGGAGTTCCGCACAGCATCATCACTGACAATGGGTCAAACTTCGATTCCGACAAATTCAGAGCCTTTTGCGCCTCTCAAGGCACACGAGTCGACTACGCTTCAGTCGCTCACCCCCAGTCGAATGGACGAGCGGAAAGAGCAAATGGCTTAATTCTCAAAGGGCTGAAACCCCGACTAATGCGCGATCTCAAGCACGCAGCAGGTGCATGGGTCGATGAGCTTCCATCAGTTCTTTGGGGATTGAGGACAATCCCGAACCGATCGACTGGAAGAACCCCATTCTTTCTGGTCTGCGGAGCCGAAGCAGTTTTGCCGAGTGACCTTGTTCACAATGCACCCCGAGTCGAGCTCTACTCTGAAGATGAAGCAGAACAAGCCCGGCAGGACGCAGTCGACCTCCTGGAAGAAGAAAGAGAAATGGCCATGATCCGATCGACCATCTATCAGCAAGACTTGCGTCGATTCCATGCCAGAAAAGTGAAGAGTCGAGCCTTCCAAGAAGGAGACTTGATCCTCCGAGTGGATCAACAGAAACCACACAAACTCGCTCCTACTTGGGAAGGTCCCTTCATAGTCACCAGAGTCCTCCACAATGGAGTGTACCAACTTTATAATGTCAATCGCCAGATTGATGAGCCACGAGCCTGGAATGCGGAGCTACTCCGCCCCTTTTATAATTGAATTCTCACTCAGATGAGATGTAATAAGAAAAACTTCTGTAGTTTATTTATCAAAGACAAGAGCGTTATAATTTTCCCAGTGATTGTTATTGTTTTTGTTTGCGTGAGAAAGCCCCCAGTGGGTGGCTTAGCTGCGAATCCATTTCGCCTAAGTTTGTAAAAATAATTTCCTACCGAGTGGTGAGCCAGCCTCCCACTCGGGGGCTTAGTTGCGAACCCGTTTCGCATAAGTGTTTGAAAATCCTGCCGAGTGGAGAGCCAGCCTCCCACTCGGGGGCTTAGCTGCAGTCCAGTACTCGCCTAAGTATTTGAAAATCCTACTGAGTGGAGAGCCAGCCTCCCACTCAGGGGCTTAGCTGCAGTCCAGTACTCGCCTAAGTATTTGAAAATCCTACCGAGTGGAGAGCGACCCTCCCACTCGGGGGCTTAGCTGCAGTCCAGTACTCTCCTAAGTATTTGAAAATCCTACCGAGTGGGGAGCCAGCCTCCCACTCGGGGGCTTAGCTGCAGTCCAGTACTCGCCTAAGTTT
>NC_041388.1:249721425-249721932 GCF_002162155.2 Triticum dicoccoides
GTACTCGCCTAAGTATTTGAAAATCCTACCGAGTGGAGAGCAATCCTCCCACTAGGGGGCTTAGCTGCAGTCCAGTACTCGCCTAAGTTTGAAAAAATCCTACCGAGTGGGGAGCCAGCCTCCCACTCGGGGGCTTAGCTGCAGTCCAGTACTCGCCTAAGTTTGAAAAATCCTACCGAGTGGAGAGCGACCCTCCCACTCGGGGGCTTAGCTGCAGTCCAGTACTCGCCTAAGTTTGAAAAATCCTACCGAGTGGAGAGCGACCCTCCCACTCGGAGGCTTAGCTGCAGTCCAGTACTCGCCTAAGTACGAAACACATCCCAATCCGCAGGAACGACGAGGTGCAGGTCGACTGCCACCTTCTCCTTCAGAGCTTCGCCACAAATACAACATGCGCTCCATCCCAATCCGCAAGGATGACGAGGTGTAGGTCGACTGCCACCTTCTCCTTGGGAGCTTCGCCACAAATACAACGTGTGCTCCATCCCAATCCGCAAGGACGATGCG
>NC_041388.1:249721943-249731780 GCF_002162155.2 Triticum dicoccoides
CGGAGCTTCGCCACAAATACAATGTGCGCTCCATCCCAATCCGCAAGGACGACAAGGTGCAGGTCGACTGCCACCTTCTCCTTGGGAGCTTCGCCACAAATACAACGTGCGCTCCATCCCAATCCGCAAGGACGACGAGGTGCAGGTCGACTGCCACCTTCTCCTTCGGAGCTTCGCCACAAACACAACGTGCGCTCCATCCCGATCCGCAAGGACGACGAGGTGGAGGTCGACTGCTACCTTCTCCTTCGGAGCTGCGCCACAAATACAAAAGTTGTCTCGAGTGAAGAACGAGTTCCACTCGACGGAGAATTCGTGAAAATATTCAACGATAAACCAAGTTCAGATAAATCCTAAAGGTTCTAGACCGCAGATCGAAGTGCTCGGCCATTCAGCCCGAAAGAGTTTAACGGTTACAAATACCACTCGGCAGGCAAATTTAAGGTGGGACATAAAAGTTTGTTCACTCCGCAGGAGGAGGGCTGGCAGGCTCGACGAACTCGTCCAGGTCGACGCCGTCGGCGATCCGAGTGGCTGCAGCAATAGAAGTATCCATAAAATATCAGAAGTCATGCCTCTGGGTGTTGGCGACCTTGATTGCTGCCAGCTTATCTTGTCGCACCTCCTTGCAGTGGAAACAAACCAAAGACAGAGCAACATCAGCACCACGCCGGGTAGAAGATTTCTTCCACTCCTGCACTCGACCAGGGATCTCGTTAAGTCGAGTCATCAGAGACTCGAGATCATTCTGGAGCGTGGCCCCTGGCCAAAGTGCCGTGTCGATCCGTGACATGGTGACCTTCAGTCGAGCCAAGTAGTCCACAACACCGTCGATGCGGGATTCCAGTCGGAGCAGATTCATGGCAGTTTCATCTTTCACGGGAGAGTTGATGGGGTCCAAACCTGGCTCAATCCGCCTAGTCTCCTCCTCGAAGTTCTGGAAAAACTCTGCATTCACGATCCTAGGATAAGTCAATTTTCGTATGCTGAGTCAACAAAAAAAAACATCAGTCAGAACAAAATGTATACCTTCAAGCTTGATGAACAACTTCTTGGCAAGGCTCCTCAGATAACTCTCCAGATCATCCCTCCTGCGAGCGATGCCTTCCATCTTCTCGTACAAGTTGAAATTGTTTTTCTTCAAGCGCGTGCACTCCTTGTTGGCTTCGTTCAGGGCAGATTTCATCTTGGCGTTCTCTTCTTCCAATTGGCCAACTGAAGCCAGTTTCTATTCAGCCAGAGCGGTTCTGTCGTCAGCTTTCTTTTGAGCAGCAGCCAAATCCTGATCCTTCTTCTCCAGAGCTTCGTTCAGTTTTTATGCAAAGAAATGGTGCTTGATTCAGAAAGAGCAGAAGGGTACTCAAGCCTAAGACAAACCAGTCGACACGCTCGTCTTACCATTGGCGTCGTCCTTGGCCTTTTGCAGCTCTGTCTTGGCCAATTCCAAGTCAAGGTTTAGCTGGATCTGCTGTTTCTCCAAGTCAGCAAAGCGAGCTCCAAGATCGCAAGATTTCTTCAAACAGGGAGGGGAAGTTATTTTACAGCAAAAAACGACAAAGACAATCAATACTAAGACTATGGTCGACTGCCCGCAGTCCACCATAGTCTCGGGGACTACACCCAGCGAGTGCACTTTGCGTGCCCCCACCGGTTCGGTTTACACTCAACACGGCCAGACCAGATCGAGCGAAAGAATCAAAATACAAAGACTACAGTCGACTGCCAGCAGTCCACCGTAGTCTCGGGGACTACACCCAGTGGGTGCACTCAGCGTGCCCCCACTAGTCCAAAAATTCCATCGACGCACCCAGTGGGTGTACAGATGCAAAGATTTTCGGAAAGAGAGTCTCCAGATAGCATATCCTAACAGAACAAGTGGTGACCAGCTAACCTGAACATTGCTTTGGAGAGCCGAGCTGGCGTCATAGGCGGCCTGACTGGCGTCCCGCACCATCTTCACCTTCTCCATCATAATGCCCGCCTGGCGTATGGCTTCCTTGGCAGCATTCACTTCGTCCTCTGGGACATGATGGATCGCAAAAACTGAAGGTGGGTCGGCAGGAGCTTGAGCAGTCGATGAAGAAGGCAGGGCACTCGACAAAGGTACGGCGAAGGTAACAGAACCCAGATTGGCATCACCAGCGTCCTGAACGACTGGTTCTGCCATTGGCGTCGACTGTGGCACCTTGCTTGCAGGAGCTTTCCTATTTTTCCTTGTCAAAGGCCTCTCAGGCTCTTCATCATCATCATCGGGGAGGTCAATAATGTTAGGAGTTGTTCAAAGATCAATCGCCAAAATCACATCACCCAATGGTACACATTGCAGTTGAGTCGACCAAATAAAGACAGAATGATAGAAATCATACCCAGATTGGAAGTGACTGCATCCTCCATTACCTCATCCTCATATCTGTAAGCTGAGGTCCCAGGAGTAGCAGCGCTGCCAGTTCCAAAGTTTGTCTGGTTAAATCAAGAAAAAATAAATAGCACGGAGCATCGAGCGAATACAAAGGGAGACACTCACGCAGAAGCGACGGGGATGTCAATCTTAATCTTCGGCAACACCTTCCGGGGCTTCTCCTCTGCAACTTTGAGATGCTTGGACACTTTTTCAGTTGGGGTTGGTGAAGATGTCCGAGGACGCTTTGAAGACTGACCAGTCTGAGCAATCGCCTTTTCACGGGCGCTCGGTCGTTCTTGGTCAAGCTTGGATCGCCTCTCCCTGCGAGGAGGCGACTCGACTTCTTCTTCATCACTTGAGTCGTCGCTTTCTTCGTCCTCTTCTCCGTCAGAATGACATTCGCCACTGTCGTTGCCGCTCGCCTCTCCTTCCACATCTTGCTCTTGCTCTCCGTTGGGCACTGAGTACATTTTGATAAGGGCCTGAAAGAAAGCAGGAAGAATAAAGTCAGTCGATGCAGTATAGACAGCTGCGCGAGTGAATTCAGATTATAATCAAAAGCTCACAATCGGACCTTTTCTGGTTCGTGGGACTGGTCGAATGGAGGAACTCTCCTAGCTCCCCTGGGGTTGTCCTTGTTTCCGGTGATGCCCGATAGCCACCCCTCCAGTGTGTTGTCGTCGACCTCCTCCGGGGTGAATCCGAGTGGTGTCGTCAAGACCCGAATACATCCACATCGGATGGTCTCGAGCTTGAAGAGGCTGGATGCGCCGCCGAAGGAAAACCTCCAAGAGATCCATACCAGTGACCCCGTCACGGATAAGCTGGACCACTCGTTCGACCAACACCCTAACTTGCGCCTTCTCCTCCGGGAGCACCTTCAAAGAGGAGGGTTTCCTCACTCAGTCCATGGTAAAAGGAGGGAGCCCAGTCGACTGCCCTAGCGTCGGCTGGTCTTTGCAGTAAAACCAGGTCGACTGCCATCCGCGGACCGAGTCGGGAAGAATCATGGCCGGAAAGGAACTTTTCCCTCTCATCTGAACACCAAGACCCCCACACATCTGAATCACTTGTGTTCTCTCATCACTCGGATTGGCCTTTTTCACCGTCTGAGAACGACAAGTGCAAATGTTCTTGAAAAGACCCCAGTGAGGCCGACAACCCAAGAAATTCTCGCACAAAGACACGAAAGCAGCGAGATACACGATTGTGTTGGGAGTGAAGTGGTGGAGTTGTGCCCCAAAGAAATTCAGAAATCCCCGAAGGAAAGGGTGAGGAGGCAAGGAAAATCCACGGTCGACGTGGGTGGCAAGGAGAACGCGCTCACCCTCCCGAGGTTGCCGCTCGGATTCCTTCCCCGGAAGCCGCACCGATCCATGGGGGATCAGTCCTCCGTCGGCTAGGTCGTCGAGGTCTTCTTGGCGGATCGCCAAGTGGATCCAGTCGCCCTGGATCCAGCCCTTCGGCAGGCCGGCTCGTGAGGAAGATCCACCCCGACTGGTCGCCTTCCCCTTCGCCTTTGTCGTCGCCTTCTTCGCCCGCTCTAGAGCCGCCGTCATTTCCTTCCCCATCATCACCGGTGATACGCGTACGAAGCGGCAGCGCTGGGGCGAGAGCGAGCGCGACGAAGAAGCCTAAAGAGGAGAAGAGAAAATGAGAACGCACTGTTCAAGAAACCCCGGTCCGACGCCTTATATGAGGTCACTTCCGAGTGGCTGACTGGTAGGCCCGGACTATCCTGTCAAATCCCGTAACAATTGCACGCGCGATACGTGGCGAAAAAGGTGGCGCGGAGATCGAGGCAGCTCCGCCCTATCCCATCCGATTATTGCGGCTTCCCCCGTCCCGCGCGCTTCCCAAAATTCGAATCCCGCGAAATCTGCGGGCAGCAGAACAACTTGTCAGACGGAAGATCTCCTCCACACCGTCACTCGGAGCTTTTCAAGTAAAGAAACTCACTCGACAAAAAACCAAGAATGGATCAAGGAGACTGAAAAGGAAGTTGCTGTCATCACTCAGGTTCATTGATCCGAAACAAGATATGTTCATGGCATGAAAAATGAGTCGGAGAAGTTCTGAACTCCTTCCCCACTCAAACCTCGATCCATTCGGGGGCTAATGATGAAGCTATGTACCTAGGGTAGGGTCATGGACCTGTCCTAACTACCCTACCCAAGGACATCTCTAGAAGAAATCACCCTTCAATCGACTTGGAGGTGTTCCACTCGACAGACTCGAAGACACTCGACCAAGAAGCAATCACTCGACCAAGATCCAACCACTCGACGGCCAGGAGACCTAAAGTCACTCCACACGCTAACGGTCGGTCATTAAGTAGCTTTTATGGTCATCATAGCACTTTATTAGGGGCGTTACCAGTAATGCCCGACCTTAATGTATTTGAAACCCTGCATAACTGAGGGCCGGAGGGGTCTGGCGAACTCTATATAAGCCACCCCCTCCTCAGTGTAAAGGGTTCGCACCCCTGTAATTCATCCACACATAATCCAGTCGACCGCCTCCGGGCTCCGAGACGTAGGGCTATTACTTCCTCCGAGAAGGGCCTGAACTCGTAAAC
Organism: Triticum dicoccoides; assembly: GCF_002162155.2. NCBI lineage: Eukaryota > Viridiplantae > Streptophyta > Magnoliopsida > Poales > Poaceae > Triticum > Triticum dicoccoides. Next base: position 249,726,923 of record NC_041388.1, read on the forward strand.
CTCGTGTGCTTACAACTACTCCATAGCTAAGATCTTGCCTCTCCATACCTACCCCCCTACATTACTGTCAGACTTAGAACCACGACAATCGTTTGGAAGAACCGGGACACAATCGCAGTAGTTCTCCCTTTACTACCCTAGCCGATATAGTGGAACGTAAGGTAGTAAGCACAGGAGCCGGGCAACCCAAGTATTGACCAAAGACATGATTCGGAGCCGATGCATATAATGCTATAAGTTTGGGGTGCCGAACTGTACTGTAAAAAGTGTTCAGACTTTGTTGCCGTATTGCGGGGCACGATGAAGCCCCTGGCGAAGTAAAATGTACCAGGGTGTACATGTGCAATCAGTAATAGATATAAAGGTAAGGAAAAACGGAAAATTAAGTAATAAGCTGACGCTACCATTTATTTACCATTTGTAATGTGATTGATACGTCGAGGCCAACTTGTACAAGTAATGCGATAAGCAAGTAAGGCTATTTAACATGACATGACCAAGAGCGAGCTGCGTGCGGGTATGTAAAACAGGTATAGCAATCGTTAGTAGAGACCACCTGGGGATTCCTTTGTACACCAAAGCTCCTTGACTCCTTGGTGTGTCCGACAAACGGGTTGTCAGGAGAAACCTCGAAAAAGAGAAAAACCCAAAAATGAAAAGTAAAAGTAAAAGTGTGCGAATCCTATGGTCAGTCGAGACGCACTATGGATCGCGAGCTAGCTATGCCTCCATCGATACCCATGGGATTTTGCGTGCGCAGTTATGTACGCGCGGTACGAATGTCGCTATTTGATCAGGACTAGGACGGAGGCCAAATTGCTAGTTATGCTCTTGACGAGCCGGGATGTCTTGCTGCCGAATAGTTCGGACCCTTTTAATGGTGTCCGAGGGCTTGGCCACTAAACTAAGGTTCCCCTGGAAAAGGCTGTGCTGTATTTCTGCTGCTAAGGTCGTGGTATGCTCCTCGGTATGGAGGGAGCGTTCCGTATTTCCATTGATTGTTATGATGCCACGTGGTCCGGGCATCTTGAGCTTGAGATAAGCGTAGTGAGGTACTACATTGAATCGAGAAAATGCGGTTCGTCCAAGCAGTGCGTGATAGCCGTTGCGGAAGGGGACGATGTCGAAGATTAACTCCTCGCTTTGGAAGTTGTCCGGAGATCCAAAGAAAAACTCTAGTGTGATTGAGCCCGTACAACGGGCCTCTACGCCTAGTATGACTCCTTTAAAGGTAGTCCTTGTGGGCTTGACCCGTGAGGGGTTAATGCGCATTTTGCGCACTGTATCCCGATAGAGAAGATTGAGGCTGCTGCCACCGTCCATGAGGACTCACATCAGATGGAATCCATCAATGATTGGGTCTAGGACTAGTGTGGCTGATCCGCCATGCCGGATACTAGTCAGATGATCCCGATGATAAAAGGTGATCGGGCATGATGACCATGGATTGAATTTTGGGGTGACTGGCTCTATCACATAGACGTCACTGAGTGCGCGCTTGCGCTCCCTCTTGGGGATGTGTGTACCATATATCATCACCATTTTGACCTGAGGGGGAAACTTCTTCTGTCCCCTGTGTTTGGCTGTAGGGGCTCCTTGTCATCGGCCTCGCTCTGCGATCCCTTTTCCTTGTTTTCGGCATTTAACTTGCCAGTTTGCTTAAAGACCCAACAATCTCTGTTGGTATGGTTGGGTGGTTTGTCTGGGGTGCCATGAATTTGGCACGGATGGTCGAGTATGCGGTCTATGCTGGATGGTCCCTGATTGTTTCTTTTATACGCCTTGTTCCGCTGACCGGACTTGGAGCCGCTGAATCCGGCATTGACAGCAGTGTCATCGGTGTTGTCGTCATTGCTTCGGTGTTTGTGTTTGTTGCATCGGAGCTTGCCATTGCAGTTCTTAACCTTGCAGGGGCCTGCCTCGCTTGTTGTGTTTTTGCTACAAGCTAACCAACTATCCTCACCCATGCAAAAGCGGGTCATGAGTGCCATGAGGGCTGCCATAGATTTCAGCTTTTCTTGGCCGAGGTGGCGGGGGAGCCATTCGTCACGGATGCTATGTTTAAAGGCCGTCAGGGCTTCGGCATCCGGACAGTCGATGAACTGGTTCTTTTTGGTCAGGAACCTAGTCCAAAATTTCCTGGCTGACTCTCCAGGTTGTTGGACTATGTGGCTTAAATCATCAGCGTTTGGTGACCGGACATATGTGCCTTGGAAGTTGTCGAGAAAGGCTTCTTCCAAGTCCTCCCAGTTGCCGATAGAATTTCTGGGAAGGCTATTTAACCAGTGCCGAGCTGGCCCTTTGAGCTTTAGTGGGAGGTATTTGATAGCGTGGAGGTCATCTCCGCGGGCCACGTGGATATGGAGAATAAAATCCTCGATCCATACCGCGGGGTCGGTCGTTCCGTCGTATGATTCATTGTTAACAGGTTTGAACCCTTCGCGCAATTTGTGATCCATTACTTCATCGGTGAAGCAAAGGGGATGCACGGCGCCTCTATATTGGGCCGCGTCGCGACGTAGCTCCGATGGAGTCCGTCTGCGGTTGTCGGCTCGGGTGTGACTAGGTTTGTCACGTCCGAATATGTAGCCATCATCACGTGTCGAGGAACGTTCTCATGATCCGTAAATTGATCGGGTATATCATGTTTTATTGTTCAGGTCATGTCGAAGGTCATATGTATGACCAAGAGCTGATTACCTCTGCCTTTGCGATGAGGCGGGGCGGGCTGGTGTTCATCTTGAGTTTCCGATTTGTCCCGTCCACGTGGTGGTCGGCCAGCTGCATTGCACGATGGTGGTATGTGTTCCGCCGCCTCGTCGTTGAACTGAGGTAGTAATTTACGCTTCAGGTAGCTTTTGGCCGGGTGCTTGAGGCCGTATCTTTCAGCTGCTAGGACGTCGGTCTATTTATCATTAAGCAGATCTTGGTTAGCTTGAAGCTTCTGCTACTTCTTTTTCAGGCTCCTTGCAGTGGCTATTAGTTGGCGCTTGAAGCGCTCCTGCTCAAGAGGTTCCTCAGGCACGATGAAATCCTCGATGCCGAGGCTCGCCTCATCCTCGGAGAGCGGAATATAATTACTGTCCTCCGAGTCCTCGTGCGTGGCTTGTCTACCAAGGCTATCCTGCCCATTATCCTGTTCCCCATGTTCGAAGGTTACCTTGATGGGGTCTTCATTATTTTTGGCATCGTCCGAAGTGTTATCTTCTCCTGTGCTGGTGTTGCTATCTTTACTACAGCGTGACTTTGAGCGGTGCCGCCGACACCGGCTTTTTGATTGTATCTCAGAGGTTTATCCTCAACTGGGTCTTCTTTGTCATCTCCGCCATTCTCCTTTGGTGCTTCCACCATGTACACGTCGTACGAGCAAGTGGCCGTCCAGTGTCCGATGAACGGTGGGTTATGGGCCTCTTCTTCTCCGGCATCGTCGTCCATACCGTCTATGTCCTTGGAGTCGTAATCAAGTGTGTTGGTCAAATCCTCGACCGTGGCTATGAAGTGGGTGGCGGGTGGGAAGAAAAATTCTCCACCACCATCCCCTAGTTCGGGCCGGATATAATTCGGCTGTGAGTCCTTCATCAAGTACATGTTTTTAATGAGTTTAGCACGTCGCCCAAAGGCGAGTGCTGGAAGATGTCTACGGTGCTGAATTCGATGATCGATAAACGATCCAGTTCGGCGTCCGCGTGCTCACATGGTTCGGAACTTGTACCCGGAGAAGAGTCCAGAGTTCCGGTCACACGATTGTTGCATGAGGTTAAATCCATGTGCGGCTCCAACGCCGGGGAATCTGTGGCCTCCGTGGTGGGGTCGAGCCTCCGATCCTTGGATGCCGCGGTGTGCTCCGGTTCTAAGGCCAAAGTGGTTACATGAGCTATCTCCCGGATGCGGTCTGACGACAGATTTAGGTCATGTTTGTCAAGGTGACCAGGAGCGGTTGCCACGGTTTCGAATCCGGCAAAGATCAAATCTCCACGGATGTCCGCAACGTGATTCAAGCTCCCAAACCTGACCTGATGGCCAGGGGTGTAGCTCTCGATCTGCTCCAGGTGGCCAAATGAGTTGGCCCGCAGTGCGAAGCCGCCGAACATGAAGATCTGTCCGGGAAGGAAGGTTTCTCCTTGGACAACGTCACTATCGACAATTGAAGGGGCCATCGAACCTTTCATCGACGGCACAACGGAACTCTCAATGAAAGAACCAATGTCGGTGTCAAAACCGACGGATCTCGGGTAGGGGGTCCCGAACTGTGCGTCTAAGGTCGATGGTAACAGCAGACAGGGGACATGATGTTTCCCCAGGTTCGGGCCCTCTCTACGGAGGTAATACCCTACGTCCTGCTTGATTGATATTGATGAATACGAGTATTACAAGAGTTGATCTACCTCGAGATCGTAATGGATAACCCTAGAGGTCTAGCTTGTATGGCTATGATGATGAATCTCTCCCTCTCTCCGGACTAAGTCCTCTGGTTTATATAGACACCAGGGAGATCTAGGGTTACACAAGGTCGGTTACAAAGAAAGGAATCTACATATTCGGTCGCCAAGCTTGCCATCCACGCCAAGGAGAGTCCTATCCGGACACGGGTGTAGTCTTCAGTCTTCGCATCTTCATAGCCCATCAGTCCGGCCCATGGCTAATAGGCCGGACGCCCGAGGACCCCTTAGTCCAGGACTCCCTCACATGCCCTTCCCCCCAACTGAAGTTCACCCTAGCAAAGTGCGAAGTAGCTAGCAGCCACCCCTCCCTTGTGTCAGCATGAACGGAATCCTAAGCTATGAATGCACATGCCCCCCAACTGAGGTTCACCTAGCAAAGTGCGAAGTAGCTAGCAGCCCCCCTTGTGTCGGCATGA
>NC_041388.1:249732160-249765267 GCF_002162155.2 Triticum dicoccoides
CTATGAGCATGCCCCCTCTCCCCCCAACCGAGGTTCACCTAGCAAAGTGCGAAGTAGCTAGCAGCCCCCCACCCCCTCATGTCGCCATGAAGGGAATCCTAATTAAGGTATGAATGCATGACCCCCAACCGAGTTTCACCTATCAAAGTGGGATGTAGCACCCCCGCACACACTTTCAGTCGGTGGGCCAGAGAGGCATATATCTCACCAAGATGGATCGTAAAACGGACCAAGAATAATCCACCTTGGTCATACAACCTCTCTCTTATTTTTGGTCAAAGTGATGGCCATCCATGCGACCCCGGAGATGGTCTAGCTCGCCAATAATCATGCAAGTAGCTAGTCCCCGAAGACAACCACTGCATGCGTGTGGCCCAAACATATGTATGGAGAGGTGTGTTTTTTAGTAACAATGAACGACTTTGATGTGGCACCGTGATTTTGAACTAGAAATCCCCACACTGAGTGAGGGTTAGGTTTACGATGCATATGTATGTTACACCACACTTCAAGCCAACAGCGGGGATTCATATATGCATGCATGCGTGCATAGTATATGCGCTCAAACTTAATTAGGTCCGAATCTCACCATGATCTATACTACGATAACACTAACCAAATGAAGAATCCGCCATGGTAACATATCTTGTTGGTGGTCAAGGTGATCATGGATGTCCACGCGGGCCCACGAATATATAGGCTTGTCGCCGATAACCACACGAGGGAGTGTATCGTTCGAAGGCAACCACTACATGCATATGTATGGAGGTGATGCATGCATGCATGTTTGAATACACAACATTGATCTGGCGCGTGTGTCAAAAATCATACACTAGCTCCCCACACAGAGCGAGATCGGTTCATGATGGTGTCGTTGTACTAGTCACTTCGACTCGATGGGAGGGATTCATGCGCACACATGCATATGTGTTTGTGCTCAAAGTGTATCATGCATGTCATCCCAGTGCAAAAATAATAATCCCCTCCTAAGTCAAATTAACCTCTCTTGTTGTCAGGCAAAAACAAGTGATGGACCAAGCGGGCCCATAGATGGAAAGCATCGATTTCGTTGATAACCGCTTAAGTGGGTGTGAGAGGACAACCACCACCGCTTTGCATGAGGGCCAAACATATATATGTTGAATACCCAAAATGCACAACTTTGATGTGCCACAGGCCTCAAAAACTGTAAACCATGCACCCACACAGAGTGAGGTTCATATCAAGCATACTACATATGATGGTCCCTTTCCCCCTTCTTCACCACATACTATATGCTCCTGCCGTAATATATGTACAACCCAAAAGAATCCTCATCGTTGGTGAAATTAATTAACCTCTCCCGATGTAGGTCAAAGTGATGCATGCATGCATGCATAGACGATGGCCTCGTGGGCCCACAGATGGAAGCGTCACACGTGAGTGTCCTATCTAGGATATATATGCATCTCCCCTCCCACCTCTTCGACGCGTACTATATACCACCATAACACAAACAAAAAAGATTATACCTTGCTGGTCAAATTAACCTCACTGCCGGTTATTCATCAAAGTGATGGACAATGACCTCGCGGGCCCACAGAAAGTGTCACATGCGAGTATCGAGTGTCGTGTAGGACAACCATCGACTGCATGTGGCCAAAACATTTATGTATGAAAGGGTTGTGTAATGTTTTAAATAACGATTTCACGACTCTGATGTGGCACCAGCCTCATAACAAAACGGCCAACCCACACGGTGGCTCGCAACTCGTAGTGTACTGCGAGCCACCCGCCACCCCCAGATGCGCACACCCCCACACACACCGTGAATCCACCGCAACTACGATGCATGTTAAACTAATTATCCCACGGTGAACATACATGTTACCAAAGGAGGGACATTTTAATTTCAAAAAATTCACAGAGATCATTAAGACGTTTTAGTACATTCATTGATTGATTTTCTATGGGTATAATGTGCAAAAATCAAATTTGAGCTACATGCACACATGATACTACACCTAAATGGATTGCAAAAACATATGTGTCTCACTAGGTGCACGTTTACTCCCCGTGCAACAAATTTCAAACATTGAGAATCTTGATTTTTAAATTCTAGTACATCCAAAACTTATTTGAAGTTCATGAAACTTATCGTGTTGTCATATGGACACCAATACAAAGTGGCATTATACCTTTTATTTGTCAAATTTGAGACCAGTTTTGATCTAATCTTTATCTAATTTCAAACGGGAGATTATTAATAATTGGGAACCAATATCCCAAACGGATTATTTATTTGAACCGTGAGCGTTAGACCAATGATGGATACATGCCATGCTTCGATTAAGCAATAAAGCGGCAACATTATTCATCCAAATATAAAAACAATATACGTGCCGCCGCGCAACCTATGTGGCGTGCGAGCAGGCGTGAGTTGACGGGACGCATGCGAGCAGTCCGCCACACAGGCAAACGGGGAGGCGTGCATGCAGGTGTGTGAATTGACGGAGGTGTGCTCGCTGCGCAGTGTCATCGGGAGGCGTGCGAGTAGCTATGTGAAACTTTGGTAGGCATGCCAGCAGTCCGGTGCGCAGGCTCACCGGGAGACGAGCCATCGGTTTGACCGCCGCCCGCCTCTCTCCCACAACTCCCACTACTCCATATTAATGGTGCGCCCGAGCGGCCAAACCCCCCCATCCTCGCTACGCACACACGATCCTCTCTCTCCGCTTGCAACCTCGACGCCGCTCTCAGTCCACAAAGCCATCAGTGTATGAGGATGCCGCCGAAGCGCCCCATTGGAGGGAGTGACGACGCCGGGGCTGCTAAAGCACTAGAGCACGGCGTGGAGATGGAGACAGAGGTTGCCGTCACCGCCGGCGAGTTATCGCTGCACCCTGACATCGTCGACGGCGTCGAGCTTCCACATCCGGAGGCGGAGTTCCACACCGACTACGATGACCACTCTGACGACAAATCCGACGACCACTCCGTTGATGACTCCGACGACCACTCCGGCGACGACTCCGACGACGACGGACAGCTAGTTAGTCATCTATACCCATTTATGTGTCAAATAGATCATAGGGTTTCTCTGGTTACTCCTGCCTCCCCCTTTTGGAATAGAAATCATGTGGTTATGTTCTCCCAATCCATGAAATCTGAGTAAGTTTCGTTAGATCCGTGTAGTGTATTGATTGTTTGAATGGTACAGGTGATAAGTGATTAGTTGTTTCATCTGTGCAAATGATTACTACTAATAATCCGACTAGGGTTAGTGTTCATGCTAATAATTCCTAGCCAAGACTTGACAATTGATTCTGAATGACCTACCTACGTTTGTGCCATTATTTTCTTCAAGATTGGTCTGTACATAGACGACTGTGCTTAAAAATCGAACCATAATCTCTGGATATGTATAAATAAATAGCCATAAATTCCTAATCCTACTTCACGACATGTAATCAGTGATTTGATGCCAAATTTGTTTTACTCTTTGTATAGGTGTTGTCTAAAGATGTGGACAACGAGGATGAAGATGTCCAGAGGAGGTACAACAGGCAAATCCTGAGGGAGCTTTATGCGGGAATGCATAACAGGAGTATTAGGACCTGGAACGGCGGCTATGGATGCCCATTTTGCAACCAGAAGCTTCATGACGCGTATCTAAGTGTTCTGGCGCATGCAAGAGGACGGGCCGTTGGCTCCTTCAAGCATAAGTATTCTCGCAGGGTGGCGTACGACGCGTATGCCGAGTACCTGGAGAAGCTTCAAGATCGTGCTGGCCTTTGAGATGAGATGTGGGATGGATGGAACTATATATGTATGCTTGAGTATGCTTGATACTGTTGAACTATGTACTACTTATGGTTGAACTATGCTTATCTACGTGTACGCTTATTATCTATGTCTGAGTATGTTAATTATTTCACCAAATTTGTAAAAATTACAATGGGGGACCAATAAACCAGGACGGAGGTAGTACGTCAATCACACATGGTTCCCAAAATTGGAACCGTGTGCCATGACTTTCATTTTGCCTGCTACGTCAATCGCATACGGTTCGCTCTAGCCAACCATCGCCCCCAAAATTCTTTGTGGGACAGAAAACCCTCACCACCCAATTCAAAAAAGAAAAAAGAAAACCCTCACCATCCCCACGTCACAAAAACCCTCACCCCGCCCGCCACCCACCTCGGCCCCTCCGGTACGTTCCCCGTTCACACCTGCACAAGCTCCTCTGCATCAATGCCAGGCTGCCGGCAAAGCCCACCGCATTTCGCCACTTCCGCTTGCCGCCGCTTATCGCCATCGACTTTCTCGAAGCTGCTCGCGGTCGACCCAGCTCCGCTCGGTTGGGGAATCTGCCGTACTGAGGGTTCTTTCTCATGGACGACAAGGTAACTAATTTAACGAGATATTATCTCATCTCTTATCCCAGTTCATCTACCTCCTTTAATCACCCGAAGGAAATCGTCGTGAATTCATTTTTGCTCGAGCCGATTTGAGGGTTTTCTTTCATTCATAGAATGTACAGTGCGCCATATTTGCATGTTACATATTTTCTTTAACAACCCTACCATTTTATGCAGGACATCCCTCGCTATGCAATAGATTATGTAGTGCACAATTTTTCCCTTTACATACATCAAGGCTCCACGAATGTCATATTGCGCACAAACCATGGATTTACAATCATTGCTACTGTAAGACTTGATGAACGTGGTGACTCCTATTTCCACACTGGCTTTTGGAATGAAATTGCAAAGTTTTATGTGCTGAAAGCTGGCACTAAAATTGCACTACACATAGAAGGGCCTGGTCATCAGATATATGCTAACTTCCCCGACAAAATCATTCGTCCAGACTTTGTTTGACGTAAGTTTTCTTTTCAACTATCTACATATGTTGACTTACACAACAATGTCAAACGAATTGTGTAGTATTTAAGGAACCAATTGCTATTCCCTTATCTTACTATATTCCTACCTAATAACTTCTAGTTACCAATACACTTTTCTATTGCCCTGTCTTAACTAAATACTCCCTGTACTCCCATTTCTATCAGAAAGCGCCGCTGACAGGGAGACTCCAGCGGTGGAGAACGGGGCTGCCAACAAGCGGAGGTGGGGTGAGCTAGAACCGCAAGCGACTCCAGCAGGACTAGACTTAATCAGTAGTTGAGACTCATCATCTCCCTCCTCCCAATCAAATATGGGGTGCGGACAACCCTCCTTTCCCGGCGGTGGCGCCCCCTATGGAACTCCAGCACTCTTGACCTCATCGACACCCACGAGCTCTGCCATGGCTATCGCAAAAGCTTGGATGCGTTCTCCAAGATCCTCGGCAGTCACCTTGGCCCAACCAAAGGGCTTAGAATGGGCAAGTCCCGTTCCAACGGCAAGGACCGAGCCAAGCTTGACGACTGGTTCCGATCCCCCGCCCTAGATCAGCTTGAGGAGCTCAGTTTTGATGATGGGCATATGCAGTCGCTGCCAACGTCTGCACTCCGCCTCGCGCCCACGCTGCGCGTCGCCAAGTTCAGGAACTGCCATTTCCCGCCCCTTAATGACGCGCCCGCTCTTATTCTATCACGACTGAAGCACCTCGAGCTCATCGTCGTCCACCTCTCAAAGGGTGACATGGAGCGCCTGCTCCATGGCTATACTGCACTCAAGTTCCTTTGTCTTCAGGCGATCAATGGGTTGAGTACCTTCCACACCACCTCCATGACTCTCCGGACTATTTATGTGTGTTGCTGGTGCGGCAGGAAGACATCACAAAAGGTGGACCACAGTATGGTCATCCAGGACACACCTGCACTTGAGAGATTACTTGTAGTTGATCAAGAAGGTCCAACAAGAATCAATGTCATTTCTGCACTGAAATTGACAGTGGTGGGCTACTCGTCTGACAAATACTCCGAACTTGTTATTGGATCCACACCCATTCAGGTACAACAACCGCCTTCTACCTCTCCTTCTACAAATTAACATTATTTCCAATTTTGAAGATGTTTGTTTGTCTATCATTCAGAAAATGATTCCAACAAGCTTGACCTCGAAACTGCAAACAGTGAAGGTCTTGGAACTAGAATCTATCAGGCCTGACCTAGAGCAAGTTGTCAGTTTCCTGAGATGCTTTCCGTGCCAGGAGAAGCAATATATCGAGGTGATGTTCCTTTCCTATTAAATGTTAACCATAAGGGAGTTCAATTTATGACACCTTTTTCCAAGTTTACAATGACAATGTACTATGATTTCCGAAGGTTCTTTTGGAGGATTTCAGTACATACATGCCCCCCCATATTGGTTGCTTGATCCATATGGTTACAATCAGTAAGCATTTCTCCTTTGGATTCATCTATACTAGTTTTCTTAGGGAACTTTTCATCCACTCCAACCTCTTGTGAAGAAGGCTACATTTTTCTAGAATGTAATCAAATGCCCATGTTAATCATGTCAGATCGAAGATGGCATGTTAGTGCATTTTACAAATCCTCCAAACCAAATAGCTTGGCTTGTAGTAATGTTCAAAACTGCATGTAGGCACTAACACATTTTCTTGTTTTGCAGATAAGATTAGGCCCAGTGGTGGATAATGTGATACAATATAAAAATCACGTCGAATGCCTAGATCTGCATCTCTCAGAAATTACTTTGAACTCCTATCGAGGGACCTTACCGGAGATTATATTTGCCAGGTTCTTTGTTCTTAGAGCAAGGGTGCTGAAGGAAATGAGGTTTGTGCTACATTTATTTCAAAAAATGAATGGTATGTTGATCAGCGCCAGCGCCTACGGCAGAATGGAGTACGCTCCAAAAATGCTAAATTTCATTTTAGAACTTCAGATGACAGAGTAATCGGAAGTCATCGGGTCAACCCCATACATGACTTCTCAGTGGCTGACCCCTTTGCAAAAATTGTGAGGTTTCTAAGCCAGACTTAGAAGCGGTGATATTAGTTTGAACTCTCTGATATCCATGTTCAGCGCATCAGCGCGAGCGTTTGCAGCTAATGAGCTGAATTTCATTTCTAATATCAGTTTGAACCTTGTAATCTTTGAATTTGAGCCATATAACTCTAGAATTTGAACCTTGTAACATTTCGAGCTATTGTGGTACAATTGTTGAAATGGCATCATATGAGACTCGTATATTGCTAGCACTATTTTGACCTTAATATGCAATGGTCTTAGATTTTATTAACCATTCTCGAATCAGTTTACCTTGTCGATCTCACATCACACGATCTGTATAGCTAACTCGACTGCGATCTTCGACATTATTGCACATAGTTGGTTTCTTCCACCATGTGCACTGGAGAGCGCAGAATTAATTATCGCACTCAAGTGTCCATCATCACCCTTCTGTGTAACTTTGACCTCATCACCCAAGGGTAAACTTATGACCGAAGTCATTCCACACACTTCGTTTTTAGAAAGCTTTTTGCCAATAAACACCCACGATTTGTCCCTCTTCAAGCCAACGCGTGGCCAAACTAGCCGGGCGGGAAGCTTGCGTGGTAAATAGCGCGGTAGCGCAGGAACAGGCTCTTCAAGCCCATGCCTGGGGTGCGGTGTTGTCAAGCGTGCACTAGATTCTGGAATCCTCCGCTATGAACGCCGTGACAAGACGTGACGATTACAGGCCAGCTGGCCCCATTTATTACAGCGGGCATTTAACCTACCCTTGTGTCTCTTCAACCTTTCGATCGCGCCCCACCATTGCAAGAAGCACACCCACCACGAGAAATTCTTAGAGGGTATCCTGCGCGGCTCCAATGGCACTCCGAGCGGCTGCCGACGACGAGCAGCAGTTCACCATGCGTGCCATGGTGGGCACCCACAGAAGGTTCATGGACCTCTCGGTGGTGTACACCAACGACCCGGTCTGGGCGGAGCACTCCATCCACATCATGGAGCTGTTGCTTGCCGAGGAGAAGTACAAGGTGGTCGGGTTCGACCTCGAGTACACCCGCGCTCGTGCCGGGTCTCGTCCCAAGGTTACCGTCGCCCAGATGTGCGTGTGCCACCACGTCCTCGTCTACCACTACTTCCTGGCCACAAGGCCTTGCGAGTGTTTTGCCAGGTTGGCCAACAGCCCCCACTACATGTTCGCTATGGTGGACATAACCAACGATGTAAAGGCGGTTGAGAATTCGGGCAATGCTTGCTAGAATCTTGTCGACATCCAGGGCCAATACAAGATGAGGAGTAGCAAGGAGCATGAGAAGGACTCACTGGTTCACCTCGCCGAGGCCAGCATCGACCCCTACTACAGAGACATGAAGAATTCGTGCAACAAGGACAAGCGTGCCTGGCACTCGGCCTGGATGGAGACACTCGACAAAGCTCATGTCGTGTACGTGACCAAGGAAGCGTACACGAGCTACGACATATACAGGCGGATCGTTGACATGAGAAAGTCCCTCCTTCCCCAAAACGGCCATGGATCTAGCCGGAAGCAGAGCAATGGCAAGCGTCGTTGCAACAATAAGTAGATGATTAGATCCTCGTTTCTCCTACTTTAGTATGCATGTAATTTCTTTCTTTGGTGTGTGGAAATGTTATGTGTGTATTCACTTGCGTAATTGTATGCTTAATTTGGTTATGCAACATTGTCTTTTTAAGTATATATGTTGATGTTGTAGACAGAGCGTAGATGTTGTGCGGACAAAGAAAATCACATCGAACACGGACTAAACAATGGAACTCATCGGTGATGTTTTCATCAATCACTCACAATTGTATACAAGCAATCGTTTGGTCACAACACACATGGCTTGTTAGCAGTAATCGTCTGTGTTGTTATCGGTCTTCGCACACATCTCCGATTATAGACCTGTTTGCCTCGTATCACACACATCTTGTTCATTTGAACCGTTTATGTTCTCATGTCTCAAGGCAACCAGTTCATCCGAGTGAACCGCATGCCGTATAACGCACACACCTTTGATCTGGCTAACAGTTTCTTTTGTGTGGCCTAATCACAAATAGTTCATCCGAGTGAACCGTATGATGTGTATCGCACACACCTTCATCTGGCTGCCCGTTTCTTTTGTTCCTCCTCATCACAAACAGTTCATTGAACTAAACCGCATGCCCTTCATTGCACACGCAAATAAAACCTAAACCGTGTTTGATGCATCCGTCATCGCAAACATTTTATACATTTCTGACGGTTTTCATACAGCACCGTTTGCGATTATTGCATCGCACACAGTTTCTCGAAGGGTCTCTGATCGTAGTGTCACGTTAGAGGCATCCTGCAGTAGTGCATGCTTCGGGAATCACAAACCTTAACACCAATATTCTTACTAACCACAACCGTCTACTAGTACCTCCCACATATTTGTTGGTGCAACAAACCCAGGGTCTGTTGCCCAGACTATGCACAGGCACCGGAACACGATCGAGGTGTTGGGGAATGTAGCATTTAATTTCAAGAAAATTTACTACGATCACGCAAGATCTATCTAGGAAATGCATAGCAATGGGAGGGTGATAATGTGTCCACATACCCTCGTAGACCGAAAGCGAAAGCGTTAGTTTAACACGGTTGATGTAGTCGAACATCTTCTCGATTCAACCGATCAAGTACCGAACGTACGGGACCTCCAAGTTCTACACACATTCAGCTCGATGACGTCCCTCGAACTCTTGATCCAGCAAAGTGTCGAGGGAGAGTTTCATCAGCACGACCGCGTGGTGACGGTGATGGTGAAGTGATCCTCGCAGGGCTTTGCCTAAGCACTACGACAATATGACCGGAGGAGTAAATGATGGAGGGGGGCGCCGCACACGGCTTGGAACAATTGTGTGTCTAGGAGGCGTCCCCCTCCCACGTATATAAAGGACTGAGGGGAGAGGAGGCTGGCCAATGCGCGCCCCCATGGGGAGGAGTCCTACTAGGACTCCAAGTCCAATTCAGACCCCCTTCCTTTTACCGGAGAGGAAAGGGGGGAGGAGAAGGAGAAGGAAAGGGGAGGGGGCGCTGCCCCATTCCCCACTCCAATTCGTACCCCTTGCAGGTGGGGGCGCGCCAGCCCCTTGTTGGCTGGTGTGCCTCCCTCCCAAGGCCCATGTGGCCCATTACTTCCCTCGGCGGGTTCTGGTAAACCCCCGGTACTCCGATAAATACCCTAAACACTCCAGAACCATTCCAGTGTCCGAATACTATCATCCAATATATCAATCTTTACCTCTCGACCATTTCGAGACTCCTCGTCAAGTCTGTGATCTCATCTCGGACTCTGAACAATCTTCGGTCACCAAAACACATAATTCATAATACAAATCGTCATCGAATGTTAAGCGTGCGGACCCTACGGGTTCGAGAACTATGTAGACATGACCGAGACACATCTTTGGTCAATAACCAACAGTGGAACCTAGATGCTCATATTGGTTCCTAGATATTCTATGAAGATCTTTATCGGTCAAACCACAGTTACAACATATGTTATTCCCTTTGTCATCGGTATGTTACTTGCCCAAGATTCGATCGTCGGTATCTTCACACCTAGTTCAATCTCATTACCAGCAAGTCTATTTACTCGTTCCATAATACATCATCCCGCAACTAACTCATTAGTCACATTGCTTGCAAGGCTTATCATGATGTCCATTACCGAGAGGGGCCAGAAATACCTCTCCGATACTCGGAGGGACAAATCCTAATCTTGATCTATGCCAACCCAACAAACACCTTCGGAGATACCTGTAGAGCATCTTTATAATCACCTGGTTACATTGTGAAGTTTGATAGCACACAAGGTATTCCTCCGATATCCAGGAGTTGCATAATCTCATAGTCAAAGGAATATGTATATGACATGAAGAAAGCAATAGCAATAAAACTGAATGATCAACATGCTAAGCTAACGAATGGGTCTTGTCCATCACATAATTCTCCTAATGATGTGATCTCGTTCATCAAATGACAACACATGTCTATGGTGAGGAAACTTAACCATCTTTGATTAACGAGCTAGTCTAGTAGAGGCTTACTAGGGACAGGTGTTTTGTCTATGTATCCACACATGTATCAAGTTTTTGGTTAATACAATTCTAGCATGAATAATAAACATTTATCATGAGATAAGGAAATATAAAATAACAACTTTATTATTGCCTCTGGGGCATATTTCCTTTAGTCTCCCACTTGCACTAGAGCCAATAATCTAGTTTACATCTCCATGTGATTTAACACCAATAGTTCACATCACCATGTGATTAACACCCATAGTTCACATCGCCATGTGACCAACACCCAAAGGGTTTACTAGAGTCAATAATCTAGTTCACATCGCCATGTGATTAACACCCAAAGAGTTATAAGGTGTGATCATGTTTTGCTTGTGAGAGAAGTTTAGTCAACGGGTCTGCCACATTCAGATCTGTATGTATTTTGCAGATTTCTATGTATATAATGCTCTGCATGGAGCTACTCCAGCTAATTGCTCCCACTTTCAATATGTATCCAGATTGGGACTCAGAGTCATCCAGATTGGTGTTAAAGCTTGCATCGACGTAACTCTTTATGATGAACTCTTTATCACCTCCATAACCGAGAAATATTTCCTTAGTCCTCTAAGGATAATTTTGACTGCTATCAAGTGATCTACTCCTGGATCACTATTGTACCCCTTTGCCAAACTCTTGGCAAGGTACACAATAGGTCTGGTATACAGCATGACATACTTTATAGAACCTATGGCTGAGGCATAGGGAATGACTTTCATTCTCTCTCTATCTTCTGCCGTGGTCGGGCTTTTAGTCTTACTAAACTTCATACCTTACAACTCAGGCAAGAGCACATTCTTTGACTAATCCATTTTGTACTCCTTCAAAATCTTATCAAGGTATGTACTGATCGAAAGTCTTATCAAGCGTCTTGATCTATGTTTGTAGATCTTGATGCCCAATATGTAAGTAGCTTCACTAAGGTCTTTCTTTGAAAAAATCCTTTCAAACGCTCCTTTATGCTTTCCAGAAAATTCTATATCATTTCCGATCACCAATATGTCATTCACATGTACTTATCAGATAGGCTGTAGTGCTCCCACTCACTTTCTTGTAAATACAGGCTTCACCGCAAGTCTGTATAAAACTATATGCTTTGATCAACTCATCAAAGCATATATTCCAACTCTGAGATGCTTGCACCAGTCCATAGATGGATCGCTGGAGCTTGCACACTTTGTTAGCACCTTTAGGATTGAGAAAACCTTCTGGTTGCATCAGATACAACTCTTCTTTAATAAATCCATTAAGGAATGCAGTTTTGACATCCCTTTGCCATATTTCATAAAATGCGGCAATTACTAACATGATTCAGACAGACTTTAAGCATCGATACGAGTGAGAAAATCTCATCGTAGTCAACACCTTGAACTTGTCGAAAACCTTTTGCGACAATTCGAGCTTTATAGATAGTAACACTATTATCAGCGTCCGTCTTCCTCTTGAAGATCCATTTATTCTCAATGGCTCGCCGATCATCGGGCAAGTCAAACAAAGTCAATACTTTGTTCTCATACATGGATCCTATCTCAGATTTCATGGCCTCAAGCCATTTATCGAAATCTGGGCTCATCATCGCTTCCTCATAGTTCGTAGGTTCGTCATGGTCTAGTAACATGACTTCCAGAACAGGATTACTGTACTGCTCTGGTGCGGAAGATGCTCTGGTTGACCTATGAGGTTCGGTAGGAACTTGATCTTTAGTTTCATGATCATTATCATTAGCTTCCTCACTAGTTGGTGCAGGCATCACGAGAACGGTTTTTTGTGATGAGCTACTTTCCAATTCGAGAAAAGGTACAATTACCTCATCAAGTTCTACTTTCCTCCCACTCACTTCTTTTGAGAGAATCTCCTTCTCCGGAAAGGATCCATTCTTAGCAACAAAGACCTTGCCTTCAGATTTGTGATAGAAGGTGTACCCAACAATTTCTTTTGGGTATCCTATGAAGACGCACTTCTCCGATTTGGGTTCAAGCTTATCAGGCTGAAGCTTTTACACATTAGTATCGCAACCCCAAACTTTAAGAAATGACAGCTTAGGTTTCTTGCTAAACCATAGTTCATACGGTGTCGTCTCAATGGATATAGATGGTGCCCTATTTTACGTGAATGCAACTATCTCTAATGCATAACCCCAAAACAATAGTGGTAAATCCGTAAGAGACATCACAGATCGCACTATATCTAATAAAGTACGGTTACGATGTTCGGACACACCATTATGTTGTGGTGTTCCACGTGGCGTGAGTTGTGAAACTATTCCACATTATTTTAAATGAAGGCCAAACTCGTAACTCAAATATTCGCTTCCGTGATCAGATCGTAGAAACTTTATTTTCTTGTTATGATGATTCTCCACTTCACTCTAAAATTCTTTGAACTTTTCAATGTTTCAGACTTGTGTTTCATCAAGTAAATATACCCATATCTGCTCAAATCATCTGTGAAGGTCAGAAAATAACGATACCCGTCGCGACCCTCAACACTCATTGGACCGCATATATCGGTATGTATTATTTCCAATAAGTCAGTGGCTCGCTCCATTGTTCCAGAGAACGGAGTTTTAGTCATCTTGTCCATGAGGGATGATACGCAAGTATCAAATGTTTCAGAATCAAGTGATTCCAAAAGTCCATCCGCATGGAGTTTCTTCATGCGTTTTACACCAATATGACCTAAACGGCAGCGCCACAAGTATGTTGCACTATCATTATCAACTTTGTATCTTTTGGCATCAATATTATGAATATGTGTATCACTACGATCGAGATTCAATAAACCATTTATATTTAGTGTATGACCATAGAAGGTTTTATTCATGTAAGCAGAATAACAACTATTCTTTGACTTAAATGAATAACCATATTGCAATATACATGATCCAATCATATTCATGATCAACGCAAATACCAAATAACATTTATTTTGGTCCAACACTAATCTCAAAGGTAGAGGGATTGTGCGATGGTGATCTTATCAATCTTGGAATCACTCCCAACACACATCGTCACTTCTCCCTCAACTAGTCTCTATTCATTTTGTAACTCCTGTTTCAAGTTACTAATCTTAGCAACTGAACTGGTATTAAATACCCATGGGCTACTATGAACACTTGTAAAGTACACATCAATAACATGTATATCAAATATACCTTTGTTCACTTTGCCATCCTTCTTATCCGCCAAGCATTTGGGGCAGTTTCATTTCCAGTGACCATTCCCTTTACAGTAGAAGCACTCAGTTTCAGGCTTAGGTCCAGCTTTGGGCTTCTTCATGGGAGTGGCAACTTGCTTGCCATTCTTCTTGAAGTTCCCTATCTTTCCCTTGCCCTCTTTTCTTGAAACTAGTGGTCTTGTTAACCATCAACACTTGATGCTCTTCCTTGATTTCTACCTTCGCCGATTTCAGCATTGCGAAGAGCTTGGGAATCGTTTTCGTCATCCCTTGCATATTATAATTCATCATGAAATTCTAGTAACTTGGTGATAGTGACGAGAGAACTCTGTCAATCACTATCTTATCTAGAAGATTAACTCCAACTTGATTCAAGTGACTGTAGTACCCGGACATTCTAAGCACATGCTCACTAGCTAAGTTATTCTCTTCCATCTTGTAGGCAAAGTACTTGTCAGAGGTCTCATACCTCTCGACAAGGGCATGAGTTTGAAATACCAATTTCAGTTCTTGGAACATATCATATGCTCCGTGGCGTTCAAAACATTTTTGAAGTCCTGGTTCTAAGCGTAAAGCATGGTGCACTAAACCATCAAGTAGTCATCATACCGAGCTTGTCAAATGTTCATAACGTCTGCATCTGCTCCTGCAATAGGTATCTCACCTAGTGGTACATCAAGGACATAATTCTTCTATGCAGCAACGAGGATAATCCTTAGATCACGGATCCAGTCTGCATCATTGATACTATCATCTTTCAACTTAGTTTTCTCTAGGAAAATTTCAAAAATAAAATAGGGGAACTATACACGAGCTATTGATCTATAACATAGATATGCAAATACTATCAGGACTAAGTTCATGATAAATTAAGTTCAGTTAATCATATTACTTAAGAACTCCCACTTAGATAGACATCCCTCAAGTCATCTAAATGATCACGTGATCCATATCAACTAAACCATGTTCGATTATCACGTGAGATGGAGTAGTGTTCAATTGTGAACATCTCTATCTTGATCATATCTACTATATAATTCACGTTCAACCTTTAGGTCTCCTGTGTTCCGAGGCCATGTCTGTACATGCTAGGCTCGTCAAGTTTAACCCGAGTATTCTGCACGTGCAAAACTGTCTTGCACCCGTTGTATGTGAATGTAGAGCCTATCACACCCGATCATCACATGGCGTCTCAGCACGACGAACTGTCACAACACTGCATACTCAGGGAGAACACTTATACCTTGAAATTTTAGTAAGGGATCATCTTATAATGCTATAGCCGTACTAAGCAAAATAAGAGGCATAAAAGATAAACATCACATGCAATCAAAAATATGTGACATGATATTGCCATCATCATCTTGTGCCTTTGATCTCCATATCCAAAGCACCGTCATGATTTCCATCGTCACTGGCTTGACACCTTGATCTCCATCGTAGCGTCGTTGTCGTCTCGCCAACTATTGCTTCTACAACTATCACTAACGCGATAAAGTAAAGCAATTACATGGCGATTGCATTTCATACAATAAAGCGACAACCATAAGGCTCCTGCCAGTTGCTGATAACTTTTAGAAAACATGATCATCTCATACAATAATGTATATCACATCATGTCTTGACCATATCACATCACAACATTCCCTGCAAAAACAAGTTAGACGTCTTCTAATTTGTTGTTGCAAGTTTTACGTGGCTGCTATGGGCTTCTAGTAAGAACCGTTCTTACCTACACATCAAAACCACAATGATGTTTCGTCAAGTTTGCTATTTTAACCTTCAAGAAGGACTGGCCGTGGTCAAATTTGATTCAACTAAAGTTGGAGAAACATACACCCACCAGCTGCCATGATGCAAAACAAGTTGCATGTCTGTCGGTGGAACCGGTCTCATGAATGTGGTCATGTAAGGTTGGTCCGGGCCGCTTCATCCATCAATACCGCCGAATCAAAATAAGGCGTTGGTGGTAAGCAGTATGACTATGATCGCCCACAACTCTTTGTGTTCTACTTGTGCATATCATCTACACATAGACTTGGCTCAGATACCACTGTTGGGGAACGTAGCATACAATTTCAAAAAAAATTCCTACAATCACACAAGATGTATCTAGGAGATGCATAGAAACGAGAGGGGGATAGTGTGTCCACGTACCCTCATAGACCGAAAGCGGAAGCGTTAGTTTAACGCGGTTGATGTAGTCGAACATCTTCTCGATTCCACCGATCAAGTACTGAACGTACGACACTTCCGAGTTCTGCACACGTTTAGCTCGATGATGTCCCTCGAACTCTTGATCCAACAAAGTGTCAAGGGAGAGTTTCGTCAGCACGATGACGTGGTGACGGTGTTGGTGAAGTGATCCACGCAGGGCTTCGCCTAAGCACTACGACAATATGACCGGAGGAGTAAACGGTGGAGGGGGCGCCGCACACTGCTTGGAACAATTGTGTCACTAGGAGGTGCCCCCTCCCATGTATATAAAGGAGGGAGGGGAGAGGAGGCCAGCCAAGGTGCACCCCCATGGGGAGGAGTCCTACTAGGACTCCAAGTCCAATTCGGACCCCCCTTCTTTTTACTGGAGAGGAGGGGGAAGGAGAAGGAGAAGGAGAAGGAAAGGGGGGGGGGGGCGTCGCCCCCTTCCCCACTCCAATTCGGACCCCTTCCGAGTGGGGGCGCACCAGCCCGTTGTGGGCTGGTGTGCCTCATTCCCAAGGCCCATGTGGCCCATTACTTCCCCCGGGGGGTTCCCATAAACCCTCGATACTCCGATAAATACCTGAAACACTCCGGAACCATTCTGGTGTCCGAATACTATCGTACAATGTATCAATCTTTACCTCTCGACCATTTCAAGACTCCTCGTCATGTCTGTGATCTCATCCGGGACTCCGAACAATCTTCGGTCACCAAAACACATAACTCATAATACAAATCGTCATCGAACGTTAAGCGTGCGGACCCTATGGGTTCGAGAACTATGTAGACATGACCAAGACATATCTCCGGTCAACAACCAACAGCGGAACCTAGATGCTCATATTGGTTCCTACAT
Organism: Triticum dicoccoides; assembly: GCF_002162155.2. Taxonomy (NCBI): domain Eukaryota; kingdom Viridiplantae; phylum Streptophyta; class Magnoliopsida; order Poales; family Poaceae; genus Triticum; species Triticum dicoccoides. The sequence continues at coordinate 249,749,407 of NC_041388.1, forward strand.
ATTCTACAAAGATCTTTAACGGTCAAACCGCAATGACAACATACATTATTCCCTTTGTCATCGGTATGTTACTTGCCCGAGATTTGATCGTCGGTATCTTCATACCTAGTTCAATCTCGTTACCGCCAAGTCTCTTTACTCGTTCCATAATGCATCATCCCACAACTAACTCATTAGTGACATTGCTTTCATGGCTTATCATGATGTGCATTACCGAGAGGACCCAGAGATGCCTCTCTGATACTCGGAGTGACAAATCCTAATCTTGATCTATGCGAACCCAATAAACACCTTAGGAGATACCTATAGAGCATCTTTATAATCACCCAGTTACGTTGTGACGTTTGATAGCACACGAGGTGTTCCTTCGGTCTCTGAGAGTTGCATAATCTCATAGTCAAAGGAATATGTATATGACATCATGAAAGCAATAGCAATAAAACTGAACGATCAACATGCTAAGCTAACGGTTGGGTGTTGTCCATCACATCATTCTCCTAATGATGTGATCCTGTACATCAAATGACAACACATGTCAATGGTTAGTAAACTTAACTATCTTTGATTAATGAGCTCGTCTAGTAGAGGCTTACTAGGGACACATTGTTTTGTCTATGTATCCACACATGTATCAAATTTTCGGTTAATACAATTCTAGCATGAATAATAAACATTTATCATGTATAAGGAAATATAAAATAACAACTTTATTATTGCCTCTAGGGCATATTTCCTTGACGAGGCACCAGCCCAAGTCAGAGTACAAGGAACCAAGAGCATCGAAAGACCAACATGCAGATCAGAGGGACCAATATCAGGCCAAAGAAGAAAGGCACCATTGGAGGAGAGGCCTCCCTTGCCGGGCAGGCGAGCCCGGCAAGGGGCGAGGCGACACTTAGAAGCAAACAACCAAGGCATCCCAGCAGGGCCTACCGGGGCTCACGGAGTCAAGGCCACCTCACGAACCATTCCACCATGACCCACGTCGTCGATCAGTGACTTGTCAAGCCGTGGAGTGACTAAGTGGCAGCCATTCGCCACATGGCAGCCACTCCCTACAGGAAAAACCCACAGATGACACCCGTCCTGCGACGTGTCAAGCAAGCAGGCGTGAAGCTGGCAAGACGGCCCGCGCCCTGTCAGCCCGTAGAGTTAGGTATGATAGCACTGTTTGCTATCTTATCAGTGCATGATGACTACTTTGTCATTGTGGTAACCCGTTGATCTATAAAAGGAGGCCCGTGGCAACCGTAGAAGAGGTTAGAAGGTTGGACAACTCACACCCCCATTCGCGTGTAGTCACTGCTGCCCTAAGGCAACCCCTGTCGGGCAAGTGTACTACGCCTCACCACCACCTTTCCACCATCAATCCACCAAAAGTAGGAGTAGGGTTTTACGCCTCACGACGGCCCGAACCTGGGTAAAACTGCCTGTGTAATCTCTGTCGTGATGCCCCACGTTCGTCTGCTCTTTCTGCAACGCGTTGCCCCCTGCCGAACCAGCAAGTGGCCTCCTAGTCTTATAGGTGGTCGTCGTTTCCCGTGACATCTTTGGCACGCCAGGTAGGGGGCATGCTTGCGTGAACCTCAAGGCATGCGCAGCACGTCATCTTCATCACCGTCTTCATCTTTGACGGCTCCATCGACCATGGCGCTCAAGAAGAAACTATTGGGAAACGCAGTATTTCAAAAAAAATACCTACGATCACACAAGATCTATCTAGGAGATGCATAGCAATGAGAAGGGTAGAGTATGTCTACGTACCCTCGTAGACCGAAAGTGGAAGCGTTATGAAACGCGGTTGATGTAGTCGAACGTCTTCGCGATGCAACCGATCAAGTACCAAACACACGACACCTCCGTGATCTGCACACGTTCAACTCGGTGACGTCCCTCGTACTCTTGATCTAGCTGAGGCCAAGGGAGAGTTGCGTCAGAATGATGGCGTGATGACGGTGATGGTGAAGGTACCGACATAGGGCTTCGCCTAAGCACTACAACGATATGACCGAGGTGGAATTCTGTGGAGGGGGGCCACCGCACACGGCTAAACAATCAACTTGTGTGTCTATGGGGTGCCCCCTCCCCCGTATATAAAGGATGGGAGGAGGGGATGGCCGGCCCTCTCTATGGCGCGCCCAAGGGGGAGTCCTACTCCCAGTAGGAGTAGATTTCCCCCCTTTCCCTAGTTGGCGTAGGAGAAGAAGGAAGAGGGAGAGAGAGGGAAGGAAAGGAGGGGCCGGCCCCCCACCCTATTCGGATTGGGCTTGGGGGGCACGCTCTCCACCTGGCCGCCTCCTCCTCTCTCCCACGAAGGCCCAATAAGGCCCATTGACTCCCCGGGGGGTTCCGGTACCCCCCCGGTACTCCAGTAAATGCCTGAACTCATCCGGGACCATTCCGATGTCCAAACATAGCCTTCCAATATATTGATCTTTATGTCTCGACCATTTCTAGACTCCTCGTCATGTCCGTGATCACATCTAGGACTCCGAACTACCTTCGGTACATCAAAACACATAAACTCATAATACCGATCATCATCGACCGTTAAGCGTGCGGACCCAACAGGTTCGAGAACTATGTAGACATGACCGAGACTCACTTCCGGTCAATAACCAATAGCGGAACCTGGATGCTCATATTGGTTCCTATTTTTATCGGTCAAACCGCATAACAATATACGTTGTTCCCTTTGTCATCGGTATGTAACTTGCCCGAGATTCGATCGTCGGTATCTCAATACCTAGTTTAATCTCGTTACCGGAAAGTCTCTTTACTCGTTCCATAATGCATCATCTCGCAACTAACTCATTAGTCACATTGCTTGCAAGGCTTATAGTTATTTGCATTACCAAGAGGGCCCAGAGATACCTCTCCAACAATTGGATTGACAAATCCTAATCTCGATCTAAGCTAACTCAACAAACACCATCGGAGACACCTGTAGAGCATCTTTCTAATCACCCAGTTACATTGTGACATTTGATAGCACCTAAGTGTTCCTCCGGTATTCGGGAGTTCCATAATCTCATAGTTATAGGATCGTGTATAAGTTATGGAGAAAGCAATAGCAATAAACTAAACGATCATTATGCTAAGATAACGGATGGGTCTTGTCCATCACATCATTCTATAATGATGTGATCCCATTTATCAAATGACAACGCATGTCTATGGTTAGGAAATTTAACCATCTTTGATTAACGAGCTAGTCAAGTAGAGGCATACTAGGGACACTGTGTTTGTCTATGTATTCACACATGTACTAAATTTCCGGTTAATACAATTCTAGCATGAATATTAAACATTTATCATGATAAAAGGAAATATAAATAACTACTTTATTATTGCCTCTAGGGCATATTTCCTTCAGTCTCCCACTTGCACTAGAGTCAATAATCTAGTTCATGTGATTTAACACCAATAGTTCACATCTTTATGTGATTAGTTCACATCTCCATGTGACTAACACCCAAAGGGTTTATTAGAGTCAATAATCTAGTTCACATCACTATGTGATTAACACCCAAAGAGTACTAAGGTGTGATCATGTTTTGCTTGTGAGAGAAGTTTAGTCAACGGGTCTGCCACATTCAGAGCCGTATGTATTTTGCAAATTTTCTATGTCTAAAATGCTCTGCATGGAGCTACTCTAGCTAATTTCTCCCACTTTCAATATGTATCCAGATTGAGACTTGGTGTCATCCGGATCAGTGTCAAAGCTTGCATCGATGTAACCCTTTATGACGAACTTTTTTGTCACCTCCATAACCGAGAAACATGTCCTTATTCACTAAGGATAATTTTGACTGTTGTCCAGTGATCCACTCCTGGATCACTATTGTACCCTTTTGCCAAACTCATGCTGAGGTACACAATAGGTCTGGTACACATCATAGCATACTTCATAGAACCTATGACTGAGGCATAGAGAATGACTTTTCATTCTCTTTCTATTTTCTACAGTGGTCGGGTTTTGAGTCTTACTCAATTTCACACCTTGCAACACATGCAAGAACTCCTTCTTTGACTGTTCCATTTTGAACTACTTCAAAAACTTTTCAAGGTATGTACTCATTGAAAAAACTTATCAAGCGTCTTGATCTATATCTATAGATCTCGATGCTCAATATGTAAGCAGTTTCACCGAGGTCTTTCTTTGAAAAATTCCTTTCGAACACTCCTTTATGCTTTCCAGAAAATTCTACATCGTTTCTGATCAACAATATTGTCGGGGAACGTTGCAGAAAACAAAAAAATTTCCTACGGTTTCACCAAGATCCATCTATGAGTTCATCTAGCAACGAGTGAATGGATTGCATCTACATACCTTTGTAGATCACGCGCAGAAGCGTTCAAAGAACGGGGATGAGGAAGGCGTACTCGACGTGATCCAAATCATCGGAGATCCTAGCGCCAAAGGGACGGCACCTCCGCGTTCAACACACGTACGGTCAGCGTAACGTCTCCTTCTTCTTGATCCAGCAAGGGGGAAAGAGAGATTGAAGAAGATGGCTCCAGCAGCAGCACGACGGCGTGGTGGTCATGGAGCTGCAGTACTCCGGCAGGGCTTCGCTGAGCACTATGGAGGAGGAGGATGTGTTGGAGAGGGAGAAGGAGGCACCAAAGGCGTGGGTTGAGAGGCCCTCCTTTCCCCACTATATATAGGGAGCCTAGGGGGGGGGGGCGCCAGCCCTAGGAGATCCAATCTCCTAGGGGGGGTGCGGCCAAGGGAGGAATCCCTCCTCCCCAAGGCACCTAGGGGGTGCCTTCCCCCTTTAGGACTCTTCCCCCCTTGAACCCTAGGCGCATGGGCCTCTTGGGGCTGGTGCCCTTGGCCCATATAGGCCAAGGCGCACCCCCTACAGCCCATGTGGCCCCCCGGGGCAGGTGGCCCCACCCGGTGGACCCCCGGGACCCTTCCGGTGGTCCCGGTACAATACGATGACCCCGAAACTTGTCCCGATGGCCGAAATAGCACTTCCTATATATAATTCTTTACCTCCGGACCATTCTGGAACTCCTCGTGACGTCCGGGATCTCATCCGGGACTCCGAACAACATTCGGGTTACTGCATATACATATCCCTACAACCCTAGCGTCACAGAACCTTAAGTGTGTAGACCCTACGGGTTCGGGAGACATGTAGACATGACCGAGACGACTCTCCGGCCAATAACCAACAGCGGGATATGGATACCCATGTTGGCTCCCACATGCTCCTCGATGATCTCATCGGATGAACCATGATGTCGAGGATTCAATCAATCCCGTATACAATTCCCTTTGTCAATCGGTATGCTACTTGCCCGAGATTCGATCGTCGGTATCCCAATACCTTGTTCAATCTCGTTACCGGCAAGTCACTTTACTCGTACCGTAATGCATGATCCCGTTGTCACATCCTAGTTAGCCATGCATTAGAGTGTTGCATCATGTTTACTCTTTCATCAGAAACCTGAAATGGGGATGACAGAACCCCCAGTCCCCTCTGAAACCAACTAGGGTTTACTAAAAATATTTTCAATGAACCTGAAATGCCCTTCCAAAATGCCCAACATTTTTGTCTTGGTTCAGAACCTCTGCCAAAAGTGGTGCACATTTTCCTAGGCCATCTTAGGGTTTTGAATTAAATCATAAATATTTGAATTTGGGCATTTAGAATTATATAAAATATTTAAATGCTCAAATAACTCCAAACTAAAATGTTTCATGTTGGAAATAATCCAACTATGGACCAGGAGTAGTTTGGTGATTTTAGGAGTAGCCTAAGTATTTTATTTAATTCAACAAAGTTGCAGAAGTAAAAAAAACAGAAAATAGAAGAAATGGAAAGGCTTACCTGTCGCCCAGCACCCGGCCCACCTGCCGGCCCAGCCCAGCACCGCGCCAGCGAGCTGCTTGCCGGCCAGGCAGGCAGGCAGGTGCTCGACGGCGAGCACCGCATGGGTGCCACGCACCTGCTCGCCGCCTCCCTCGCTCGGCTAACGCCGTGAATCGGCGTCCCCTCTCCCCCGAACCTCCCAGACACCCCCTCTCCTCTCCAGCTCCTCTCCCTCGCTCTCCCACACCATGGCCGACGCCATCGCCGCCACCCCCTCACCGTAGCCACGCCCTCCGTCAACCCCACGCCGTGCCGCCGTGTCCAGGAGCTCCGCCGCCGTCCACTTCATCGAGCTAGCCGAGCCCCGTGTGCTCGTGCGGCCCGAGACCACCGCACCGACCTCGCCCGAGCTCGCCGTCGCCGGAGATCCCCTTCAACGCCGTCGCCGCCTCAGCTCGTCCCCGACCCCGCCGGTGGCCTCTACGGGAGCGCTGTGAGCCTAGCTACCCCTCCGACCCTCCCTCTCTCTTTCCCGAGCCGTGTAGCCACCGCACGAAGATCACACGCACGCACCGCCGCGGATCTCGTCGCGGACGTGCTCCCGGCCATCCTCCGGCCAACCCGCGGTGTCCAACGCACTCACCACGTTGCGTTAGGCCCAACCGTGCACGTCACGCACCTCCCCGCACACCCTAGCATCAAGTTCGTCTTCGGCCGAACCCCGGTGGCCGCCAAAGTCGTCGCCGGTGCCAACTCCGGCCACCCCGACCCCAACGGACTCCACCAAGAGCTGCGGCTCGACCTCAGCTCCTCTCCGGTGGTCTCCGCGACCCATTTGGTGGCCGAAACGGCCAAAATCACTTCCGCCGCCGCGTCGGGCTCGCCGGCGGCTAAACGCCGGTGCAGCCGACCCGGGTTTGACCACGGGTGGGCCCTGGTTGACTCCCCTGAGTCAATGACAGGTGGGGCCCAGCCCTGTTAATTAAACAGGTTTAGTTTTAATTAAACTCTAATTAATTTAATCACCTTGACATGCAGGACCCACTGTCAGGTTTGACCCGGACGTGTTCCGTTGACCTGCTGACGTCACACTGACGTCAGGCTGACGCAATAATTGATTTTCTGGAATTATTCTAATATAGGAAATTCCAGAATATAATTTAAACTTCAAAAGTTCATAACTTTTATTCTGTAACTCCAAATCAGACAAATTATATATGAAAAATGATCAGAAAAATCCAATCTATCCAATTGTACTATTTTCATGCATGACTAAACAAGTTAACTTGATGTTTAATGCAGAACAAGGAAAAGCACTTTAAAAGGCCATGTTTGAGTTTGAAATTTGAATCTTTGATTCAAATTGGTGCAAACCCTTCTAGTCTTAGTTGCATTAGCCCAACACACTCATATTGCTATGTTTCATGCATGCATCATATTGTTGCACATTGTTTGGTGATGGTTGTGTACCGGTGTTCTTTGCGGCAGGTTCTGCCCCCGAGGAGTACCGTGATTACCCTAACGAAGAATCGTATCAGTGCATCGAACCATCAGGCAATCAACCAACCATTTGATCATATCGATACAATCCCATGTTCTCGCTCCTGCTCTCTTCTACTGCATTAAGACAACGCGTTTCAAACTGCTGTGTGCTACGGTAGTTGAACCCATTTCCTCTGCATGACCTGTCATTGCCACAGTAACTAGATGAAACCCACTAGCATGTGTAGGAGTTGATTGAGCCATATGTATGTGTTGTTCCTACCTTGCTATGCCTGCTATGCTTAGAGTCGTGTCAGGTCTGGTTCATCTGGGTGATGGCTAGAGTGAAATGATTATGTCAGTAATGAGAGTGGTGTGGTGAACACGATTTGGTAAAGGTATCGATGAGAGGCCATGTAGGAGTACATGGTGGGTTGTTTCATTGAAGCCGACCTTAAGCACTGAGATCTGTATGTGTGATTTAAGATACAGCTACTACCATGCATTGGGCCCTGAAATATGACCCCGCTCGACTTCTTATTCACCCTAGCTCTCTGTCCAGGAGTTGCACGTAGTTTCTGGTGTTTGTAGTCTACTGGAGGCCGTGGACAGCGCTGACCGTAGGGGTGGGCTGTGATGCGGTAGGTACGTGGCACGGTGTACCGAATACCTGTTAGGTATCTCGGGAACCCTGTTCACATCGTTCGGGGCCGTATGGGAAACCTCGGCCGGACTCCCTGCGGATGGAACCTGGATAGGCGATAAACCTGGACTAGAGGCTTAAGTGTTTAGGTAGGTCGTGGTCTACACCCACGTCGGCTTTCGCTTGAAGTCTGCCGAGCACATGTCGTGTGCAGACGCTAAGTGGTGGAAACATGTATGAAGAAGTACACCCCTGCAGGGTTAACATGATCTATTCGAATAGCCGCGTCCGCGGTAAAGGACTACTTGGTTGCCTATACAGTTCATAGACAAGTAAATGGAAACTACTAAAAGCCTCAAGATAAGTGTGAGTGCCGAGGATGGCTCTTCCGTAGGAAGACGGAGGTGGATCCTCGGTAGTGTATTGAAGTGGTGATTAGTGGACTCGTGTGCGCAAAACCATTTCAAGTGGGAGTCTCGTAGGTTAGCCTAGCCAAGAGTCAAAGCTGGCTTGCTGCAATAACTCCACCAACCCTTCTTGATAATATGCATGTATGTAGGATCTGATGTAAGTCTTGCTGAGTACCCTTGTACTCATGTTGCTATAATTTATATTTTTACAGAAGACGCTGCAACCCCTTCTGATGGGTTCTACGTAGAAGTTGACATCAATGAGTAGGCTAAGACCCAGGTGGTGATCCTGAGCTTGTGAAGGACCACGTAGTATAGCTAGGCTTTCCAAGCCTCTTTTATTTTACTAGTTGTCTGTACTCAGACAAGTTACTTCCGCTGCTGGTTTGTATGACTGTATGACTTGAATGCTGGGTCGTGTGACCCGTACCTCTGTGTATGTTATGTATGGCTCTCTGAGCCTTAAATAAAGTACTTGTGTCATAGAGTCATGTTGTGATGCCTTGTTGTATTGCGGATATCGAGCATATTGTGTGTATGATTGAAATGCTTGGTATGTGTGGGATCTGACTATCTAGTTGTTTATCTTTAGTAGCCTCTCTTACCGGGAAATGTCTCCTAGTGTTACCGCTGAGCCATGGTAGCTTGCTACTGCTCTGGTACACTTAGGCTGGCCGGCATGTGTCCTTCCTCGTTCCGGTGTCTGTCCCTTGGGGGAAATGTCACGCATTGAGTACCGGAGTCCTGTTAGCCCGCTACAGCCCGGTTTACCGGAGTCCTGCTAGCCCAGTGCTACAGCCCGGACCCACTTGCTGTTGACCGACACGTTCGAGGCTGGGTCATGAATGCCTGTCCCTGTAAGTCTGTGCCACTTTGGGTTTACGACTAGTCATGTCAGCCCGGGCTCCTTATCATATGGATGCTAGCGACACTATCATATACGCGAGCCAAAAGGCGCAAACGGTCCCGGGCAAAGGTAAGGCGACACCCGTGGGGATACCGTGCGTGAGGACGCAAAGTGATATGAGGTGCTACAGGCTAGATCGATGTGACATCGAGTCGGGGTCCTGACAGCGTTGGCATCAGAGCCGGACTGCCTGTAGGTTCTCCAAGCCAAACTGGTCGATGTTGAGTCTAGAAATTCTTTAGTTATATGTAGGGGAATTGTTTGTGGGTTGGAACGTAAGGCTCTTTTACTCCTTTATCTTATGACATTCTGATCTGAGTCAGTCTATTCTTCCACCGGGGGTTAAGGAATTAGGATCTATTCTCTCTATCAGGATCACGTGTTACTAATCAGTAGTACCTTATAAGTTTGATGGATACAAGCCTAGTTCAGTTCTACTACCACATTATGTTGCTAGAATGGATTCAGAACTTTGATATGATGATGTCAAGTGTGTATGAAATCCTTTGTCAAATGTCTCAAAATCCTTTTTGAGCATTTACAGCTGTTATGCTGCCGAAAATTTGCTAGAAATTCTAATGCCTTTGCATTATGATTGTGTTTTCAGATGGCCACTCGCGACCTCAATCAAGTGGTTCGCCTGACTCGATGCCTAGATGTACCCGGCCATACTGCCATGTTGGTCAGGGTAATGACTGAGGCTGGATACCGTTGGTATCCTGAGTACACGGTCGAAGAGCAATTCCGAGACTTTAATCAAAGCCAGTATCTCTGCACTGTCAGGATATTTCCATCTTATCCTGGGTCCACCGAGCCCCTTCACTGCTCCTATGGACTCGGGGTTACTATTGAGATGGCTGTGCAGGACGCCGCCTACTCTATGATGACCATCATGCGAGTCAGGTCTGGTCTATTTCGAGACTCTGACTTCCGGTATATGCCAGGATCACTCCCGGGAGCACAAGGGTATCTCCAGGCTATCTATGCTGACCCCACTCAGGAGGATTCACGGACTCGCACCACTGCTGAGATGCTCGAGGATAAGGACCGTGAAAATCGGGCCTTGAGGCTAGAGCTCTTCAATACCCGTGCTGACCATTGGGCCACGTTGACTCGGTTTGCACCGGCGGTGCAAGCTGGATATTTGGATATGCGCGATCTCTATCCCGTGAGATCTGCTTTGCCAGACGTGATGGGTTGGCGTGATGTAGGAGGCATCACCCCACCTCGTGGTCCCCGCAGGCCACCGTCTATTGGTCCAAGACCTCATCCTAGCCCCTATGGTCCACAAGCTCCGCGAGATCGTCTGTTTCCGGATGATCATGTTGAGCTTCCAGGCTATGGAGGTGACTTCTACGAGAACTACTACGGATCGGTCTGAGTTAGTGGTAGTATCACTAGTTCGCACTAGCTGTGTCGTCTATCGTTCCGCGTGACTCGTGGGATATGACCTAGTTTGTACCCTTTCCGGAGGTGTAGAAAAATAATGTATAGGAGCTTGGGATGCCTCCGATGAGATGTAATCCTCTTTTCACCGTAATAGTACTTTGTTTGGTCTTGTACTAAACCCTGTATGGTGTGTATGACGATGGAATAAAGAAGCAGTTTCTGTATCTACCATGTCATACGGATGATCATCTTGCATTTCGAGTTATTCCTTACATTTTGTATCCTATGTCGGAATTTTATCATTCTGACTAAATCATTGTCTTGTTTACCTAGGATGGTCAGCACGCGCACTAACCCTGCTCCTCAAGAGCAGGCTGAAGGCAGTGAAGTCAGGGATGCAAATCTGCCTCATCCTCCTTCCCTAGCCGAGGTTATGATGGAAGCTGAAAGAAACAAGCGGGAGACCAACCGTTTGTTGGAGCGTATTGAACAGAACACAGCACACCATCAGAGGACTAACGTGGTGTCACTCAGTGATTTTATCAAATTACATCCACCCACGTTCCACCACTCCGTCGAGCCTCTCGACGCTGATGACTGGCTTCGCAGTATCTCTCACAAGCTGCGTTCCGCGCTAGTAGCTGAGACTGACAAGGTCATCTTTGCTGCATATCATCTTGAAGGCCCCGCCAGTCTATGGTGGGAGAATTATGGAGCTATGCGCCCAGCGGGCCATGTCACTACTTGGGCTGAATTCAGTGAGGCTTTCCGTGAACATCACATTCCGGAGGGTCTCATGGACCGTAAACGTGAGGAATTTTGCAATTTCACCCAAGGCCGACTCTCTGTGGATGCTTACAGCAGGGAGTTTGGTAACCTTGCACGATATGCAACTGAGGAAGTTTCTACCGATGCCAAGAAGCAAGCAAGGTTCCATAAGGGGCTTAGTCCTGAGCTTCGCCGCGACCTCCGTCTGCATGAGTGCACATCTTTTCAAAAACTTGTTAACAAGGCCATCAGTGCTGAAACTGGTCAGACTGATTATGACGCGACACGCAAGCATGGCCGTGACGCGGGTTCCTCATCCGGTGCTGGTCCTCAGAAGCGCCGCGTGTGGGTGCCCAACACTGCCCTGCCACCCAGGTTCACACCGAGGCCATCCTTCCAGGTGCCTCGCCCTGTTCAACAGTCTGCACCAGCCAAACCCCATGGTGGTCCAACCAACAATGCTCCTCCACGTACCAGTTCCGTGACCTGTTTCAAGTGTGGGGAATCTGGTCACTATATGCGTGAGTGTTCCCAGACCAATCCCAACCAATCTGCTAAAGCTGTTGGCCGTGGCAAGCCGACAGGGAAAGTGTTCCACGCCAAGCCGGCCACCGCTACACGTGGCCATGTCAACTGTATCTCTGCCGAAGAAGCTCAAGAGGATCCCAACGTCGTTCTTGGTACGCTTCTTGTTAATTGCCACCCGACATCTGTTCTTTTCGATACAGGAGCCTCTCATTCTTTTATATCCGAAAATTATGCTCGTTTGCATAACATCGCATTCGGTGATATGCCAACCTCTATGGTAATTCAAACTCCGGGATCCAAATGGCAAACCTCTAGAGTAAGCCATGGAAATGAAATCCAAGTCGATAGACTAGTTTTCCTCGCATCTTTGATAGCTCTCAAATTTTTAGATATTAATATCATTTTGGGTATGGACTGGATGTCAGCTCATCATGCCAAAATTGATTGCTTCTCTAGGACTGTTCAACTCACTCATCCTTCGGGGAAGATAGTCAATGTCTTGACCCAATTAGCCAAGCGACAATTATATTCTCTTAACGCCAGCCCTTTGCCAGACCTTGAGGATGTTCCGGTAGTCCGTGACTTTCCAGATGTCTTCCCAGAGGAATTTCCAGGTGTCCCACCTGACAGGGATGTTGAGTTCGTAATAGACCTCATTCCAGGAACCGTTCCGATTGCTAGAAGACCCTATAAGATGGCACCACTAGAACTAGCCGAGCTTAAGAAACAACTCGATGAGTCCTTGAAAAAGGGTTTCATCCGACCTAGTTCATCTCCGTGGGCTTGCCCCGTCCTCTTCGTCAAGAAGAAGGATGGTACGGACCGGATGGTTGTAGATTACCGACCTGTCAATTTGGTCACAATCAAGAACAAATATCCGCTTCCCAGGATCAACGACCTGTATGATCAGCTCGCTGGATCCTCAGTCTTTTCCAAGATGGACTTGAGGTTGGGCTACCATCAAATCAAAATCAGAAACGGGGACATTCCTAAAACGGCTTTTGTTACTCGATATGGCCAATACGAGTACACCGTCATGTCCTTCGGTTTAACCAACGCTCCAGCCACCTTTTCTCGGTTAATGAACTCAATCTTCATGGAGTATTTGGATAAATTCGTCGTAGTTTATCTCGATGATATACTCATCTACTCCAAGAACGAGGAAGAACATGCCGAACATCTAAGGCTAGTGTTGAAGAAACTTCGAGAGCATCGTCTTTATGCCAAATTTTCTAAATGTGAATTTTGGTTGTCAGAAGTGACCTATCTGGGTCATGTAATATCTGGTAAAGGTATTGCTGTTAACCCTGAGCGAGTTCAAGCCGTCCTTAATTGGACTCCACCTGAATCGGTCAAGCAAGTTCGGAGTTTTCTAGGCTTAGCGAGTTATTGCCGTCGCTTTGTCGAAAACTTCTCCAAAGTTGCCAAACCTCTAACCGAACTCCTCAAGAAAGATAAGAAGTTCGAATGGACTCCACAATGTGAGCACAGCTTTCAGGAATTGAAAAGACGCCTGACTTCTGCTCCCGTACTGGTACCGCCAGACTTCTCCAAGGACTTTGTTATCTACTGCGACGCCTCGCGACAAGGACTAGGTTGCATTCTCATGCAAGATCGACACGTAATTGCCTACGCTTCACGGCAACTGCACCCACATGAGGAGAATTATCCTACTCATGATCTAGAGCTTGCAGCCGTAGTCTATGCACTTAAGACCTGGCGACATTACCTCCTCGGTAACCGTTGCGAAATATTCACTGATCACCAAAGTCTGAAGTACATTTTCACCCAACCGGATTTGAATCTCAGGCAAAGACGTTGGGTTGAGTTGATCACAGATTTCGACTTAGGAATAACTTACACCCCAGGGAAAGCCAACGTCATGGCTGATGCGCTAAGTCGTAAATCTTATTGTAACAACCTGATGTTACAACAAGGTCAACCGCTTCTCCATGAGGAATTTCGGAAGCTTAACCTTCACATTGTTCCTCAAGGATTTCTTTCCCCCTTGGTGGTGAAACCTACTCTTACGGATCATATCATCGCTGCCCAAAAGCGAGATAAGGGAATATCTAAAATCAAGGAGAACATTGCTAGCGGAGGTGCTAGTTGTTTCTCCACAAATGATCATGGTGTTGTATACTTTGAGAACCGTTTAGTGGTTCCCAAGAACCAGCATCTACGGCAGTTGATCCTAAGGAGGCTCATGAATCTCCTCTCACCATTCATCCCGGTAGTACCAAGATGTATCAGGACCTACGCCAGAGGTTCTGGTGGACTAGGATGAAGAGAGAAATTGCTCAGTATATTGCTAATTGCGACGTCTGTCGTCGTGTAAAAGCAGAGCATCAACGGCCTGCTGGCACCCTTCAACCCTTAGCTATTCCTGAGTGGAAATGGGATAAAATTGGTATGGATTTCATTACCGGTTTTCCCAGGACCAAGAGAGGGAATAATGCTATCTTTGTCGTTGTCGATCGTCTTTCCAAAGTGGCCCATTTCTTACCTGTTCGTGAGAATATAACTGCTAGTCAGCTGGCAGACTTATACATCTCCCGAATAGTGTCTCTCCATGGTGTTCCCTTGGAAATTAACTCGGATCGAGGAAGTCTTTTCACCTCTCGATTTTGGGAAAGTTTCCAAAATGCTATGGGAACCCGTCTTTCCTTTAGCACCGCTTTTCACCCCCAATCGAGTGGTCAAGTAGAACGCGTCAACCAGATTCTAGAAGACATGCTTCGAGCCTCTGTTATCTCATTCGGAATGGATTGGGAGAAGTGCCTTCCATTTGCCGAATTCGCTTACAACAACAGCTATCAATCTAGCTTAGGGAAAGCCCCTTTTGAAGTTCTCTATGGACGACGGTGTCGAACACCCCTTAACTGGTCAGAGACCGGGGAAAGACAATTCTTTGGCCCGGATATGATTCAGGAAGCAGAAGAGCAAGTTCGCATCGTTCGTGAAAAGTTGAAAACAGCCCAATCCCGTCAGAAGAGTCAATATGACCGAAAACATAAGGCTATGACTTTCGAGATTGACGAGAAGGCTTACCTTCGGGTTACCCCTCTGAAGGGAACCCATCGTTTCGGTATCAAAGGCAAATTGGCTCCTCGTTACATTGGACCTTTTCGCATTCTCGCCAAACGAGGAGAAGTTGCCTACCAGTTGGAACTACCTCCGCACCTCTCCAGAGTCCACGATGTCTTCCACGTTTCTCAACTCAGGCGTTGCTTCTCGGATCCTATCCGTGGGGTGGACCACGAAATGCTTGATCTCCAAGATAATCTTACATATCGAGAGTACCCCATTCGTATCCTCAATCAGGCCGAGCGTACCACTCGACGTCATAATATCAAGTTTCTCAAAGTACAATGGCCGCACCATTCTGAGGATGAAGCAACTTGGGAAAGGGAGGATCGTCTTCGACTCGAGTATCCCGCCTTCTTCCCGGAGGAACCCAAATCTCGGGACGAGATTTTTTTGAGTGGGGGTGAGTTGTCACATCCTAGTTAGCCATGCATTAGAGTGTTGCATCATGTTTACTCTTTCATCAGAAACCTGAAATGGGGATGACAGAACCCCCAGTCCCCTCTGAAACCAACTAGGGTTTACTAAAAATATTTTCAATGAACCTGAAATGCCCTTCTAAAATGCCCAACATTTTTGTCTTGGTTCAGAACCTCTGCCAAAAGTGGTGCACATTTTCCTAGGCCATCTTAGGGTTTTGAATTAAATCATAAATATTTGAATTTGGGCATTTAAAATTATATAAAATATTTAAATGCTCAAATAACTCCAAACTAAAATGTTTCATGTTGGAAATAATCCAACTATGGACCAGGAGTAGTTTGGTGATTTTAGGAGTAGCCTAAGTATTTTATTTAATTCAACAAAGTTGCAGAAGTA
>NC_041388.1:249765277-249993216 GCF_002162155.2 Triticum dicoccoides
GTTGTCACATCCTAGTTAGCCATGCATTAGAGTGTTGCATCATGTTTACTCTTTCATCAGAAACCTGAAATGGGGATGACAGAACCCCCAGTCCCCTCTGAAACCAATTAGGGTTTACTAAAAACTTTTTCAATGAACCTGAAATGCCCTTCTAAAATGCCCATCATTTTTGTCTTGGTTCACAACCTCTGCCAAAAGTGGTGCACATTTTCCTAGGCCATCTTAGGGTTTTTGAATTAAATCATAAATATTTGAATTTGGGCATTTAGAATTATATAAAATATTTAAATGCTCAAATATCTCCAAACTAAAATGTTTCATGTTGGAAATAATCCAACTATGGACCAGGAGTAGTTTGGTGATTTTAGGAGTTGCCTAAGTATTTTATTTAATTCAACAAAGTTGCAGAAGTATTAAAAAAACAGAAAACAGAAAGAAATGGAAAAGGCTTACCTGTCGCCCAGCACCCGGCCCACCTGCCGGCCCAGCCCAGCACCGCGCCAGCGAGCTGCTTGCCGGCCAGGCAGGCAGGCAGGTGCTCGACGGCGAGCACCGCATGGGTGCCACGCACCTGCTCGCCGCCTCACCGCCTCCCTCGCTCGGCTAACGCCGTGAATCGGCCTCCCTCTCTCCCCCGAACCTCCCAGACACCCCCTCTCCTCTCCAGCTCCTCTCCCTCGCTCTCCCACACCATGGCCGACGCCATCGCCGCCACCCCCTCGCCGTAGCCACGCCCTCCGTCAACCCCACGCCGTGCCGCCGTGTCCAGGAGCTCCGCCGCCGTCCACTTCATCGAGCTAGCCGAGCCCTGTGTGCTCGTGCGGCCCGAGACCACCGCACCGACCTCGCCCGAGCTCGCCGTCGCCGGAGATCCCCTTCAACGCCGTCGCCGCCTCAGCTCGTCCCCGACCCCGCCGGTGGCCTCTACGGGAGCGCTGTGAGCCTAGCTACCCCTCCGACCCTCCCTCTCTCTTTCCCGAGCCGTGTAGCCACCGCACGAAGATCACACGCACGCACCGCCGCGGATCTCGTCGCCGACGTGCTCCCGGCCATCCTCCGGCCAACCCGCGGTGTCCAACGCACTCACCACACTGCGTTAGGCCCAACCGTGCACGTCACGCACCTCCCCGCACACCCTAGCGTCAAGTTCGTCTTCGGCCGAACCCCGGTGGCCGCCAAAGTCGTCGCCGGCGCTAACTCCGGCCACCCCGACCCCAACAGACTCCACCAAGAGCTGCGGCTCGACCTCAGCTCCTCTCCGGTTGTCTCCGCGACCCATTTGGTGGCCGAAACGGCCAAAACCACTTCCGCCGCCGCGTCGGGCTCGCCGGCGGCTAAACACCGGTGCAGCCGACCCGGGTTTGACCACGGGTGGGCCCTGGTTGACTCCCCTGAGTCAATGACAGGTGGGGCCCAGCCCTGTTAATTAAATAGGTTTAGTTTTAATTAAACTCTAATTAATTTAATCACCCTGACATGCGGGACCCACTGTCAGGTTTGACCCGGACGTGTTCTGTTGACCTGCTGACGTCACACTGACGTCAGGCTGACGCAATAATTGATTTTCTGGAATTATTCTAATATAGGAAATTCCAGAATATAATTTAAACTTCAAAAATTCATAACTTTTATTCTGTAACTCCAAATCAGACGAATTATATATGAAAAATGATCAGAAAAATCCAATATATCCATCTGTACTATTTTCATGCATGACTAAACAAGTTAACTTGATGTTTAATGCAGAACAAGGAAAAGCACTTTAAAAGGCCATGTTTGAGTTTGAAATTTGAATCTTTGATTCAAATTGGTGCAAACCCTTCTGGTCTTAGTTGCATTAGCCCAACACACTCATATTGCTATGTTTCATGCATGCATCATATTGTTGCACATTGTTTGGTGATGGTTGTGTACCGGTGTTCTTTGCGGCAGGTTCTGCCCCCGAGGAGTACCGTGATTACCCTAACGAAGAATCGTATCAGTGCATCGAACCATCAGGCAAGCAACCAACCATTTGATCATATCGATACAATCCCATGTTCTCGCTCCTGCTCTCTTCTACTGCATTAAGACAACGCGTTTCAAACTACTGTGTGCTACGGTAGTTGAACCCATTTCCTCTGCATGACCTGTCATTGCCACAGCAACTAGATGAAACCCACTAGCATGTGTAGGAGTTGATTGAGCCATATGTATGTGTTGTTCCTACCTTGCTATGCCTGCTATGCTTAGAGTCGTGTCAGGTCTGGTTCATCTGGGTGATGGCTAGAGTGAAATGATTATGTCAGTAATGAGAGTGGTGTGGTGAACACGATTTGGTAAAGGTATCGATGAGAGGCCATGTAGGAGTACATGGTGGGTTGTTTCATTGAAGCCGACCTTAAGCACTGAGATCTGTATGTGTGATTTAAGATACAGCTACTACCATGCATTGGGCCCTGAAATATGACCCCGCTCAACTTCTTATTCACCCTAGCTCTCTGTCCAGGAGTTGCACGTAGTTTCTGGTGTTTGTAGTCTACTGGAGGCCGTGGACAGCGCTGACCGTAGGGGTGGGTTGTGATGCGGTAGGTACGTGGCACGGTGTACCGAATACCCGTTAGGTATCTCGGGAACCCTGTTCACATCGTTCGGGGCCGTATGGGAAACCTCGGCCGGACTCCCTGCGGATGGAACCTGGATAGGCGATAAACCTGGACTAGAGGCTTAAGTGTTTAGGTAGGTCGTGGTCTACACCCACGTCGGCTTTCGCTTGAAGTCTGCCGAGCACATGTCGTGTGCAGACGCTAAGTGGTGGAAACATGTATGAAGAAGTACACCCCTGCAGGGTTAACATGATCTATTCGAATAGCCGCGTCCGCGGTAAAGGACTACTTGGTTGCCTATACAGTTCATAGACAAGTAAATGGAAACTACTAAAAGCCTCAAGATAAGTGTGAGTGCCGAGGATGGCTCTTCCGTAGGAAGACGGAGGTGGATCCTCGGTAGTGTATTGAAGTGGTGATTAGTGGACTCGTGTGCGCAAAACCATTTCAAGTGGGAGTCTCGTAGGTTAGCCTAGCCAAGAGTCAAAGCTGGCTTGCTGCAATAACTCCACCAACCCTTCTTGATAATATGCATGTATGTAGGATCTGATGTAAGTCTTGCTGAGTACCCTTGTACTCATGTTGCTATAATTTATATTTTTACAGAAGACGCTGCAACCCCTTCTGATGGGTTCTACGTAGACGTTGACATCAATGAGTAGGCTAAGACCCAGGTGGTGATCCTGAGCTTGTGAAGGACCATGTAGTATAGCTAGGCTTTCCAAGCCTCTTTTATTTTACTAGTTGTCTGTACTCAGACAAGTTACTTCCGCTGCTGGTTTGTATGACTGTATGACTTGAATGTTGGGTCGTGTGACCCGTACCTCTGTGTATGTTATGTATGGCTCTCTGAGCCTTAAATAAAGTACTTGTGTCATAGAGTCATGTTGTGATGCCTTGTTGTATTGCGCATATCGAGCATATTGTGTGTATGATTGAAATGCTTGGTATGTGTGGGATCTGACTATCTAGTTGTTTATCTTTAGTAGCCTCTCTTACCGGGAAATGTCTCCTAGTGTTACCGCTGAGCCATGGTAGCTTGCTACTGCTCTGGAACACTTAGGCTGGCCGGCATGTGTCCTTCCTCGTTCCGGTGTCTGTCCCTTGGGGGAAATGTCACGCATTGAGTACCGGAGTCCTGTTAGCCCGCTACAGCCCGGTTTACCGGAGTCCTGCTAGCCCAGTGCTACAGCCCGGACCCACTTGCTGTTGACCGACACGTTCGAGGCTGGGTCATGAATGCCTGTCCCTGTAAGTCTGTGCCACTTTGGGTTTACGACTAGTCATGTCAGCCCGGGCTCCTTATCATATGGATGCTAGCGACACTATCATATACGCGAGCCAAAAGGCGCAAACGGTCCTGGGCAAAGGTAAGGCGACACCCGTGGGGATACCGTGCGTGAGGACGCAAAGTGATATGAGGTGCTACAGGCTAGATCGATGTGACATCGAGTCGGGGTCCTGACAGCGTTGGCATCAGAGCCGGACTGCCTGTAGGTTCTTCAAGCCAAACTGGTCGATGTTGAGTCTAGAAATTCTTTAGTTATATGTAGGGGAATTGTTTGTGGGTTGGAACGTAAGGCTCTTTTACTCCTTTATCTTATGACATTCTGATCTGAGTCAGTCTATTCTTCCACTGGGGGTTAAGGAATTAGGATCTATTCTCTCTATCAGGATCACGTGTTACTAATCAGTAGTACCTTATAAGTTTGATGGATACAAGCCTAGTTCAGTTCTACTACCACATTATGTTGCTAGAATGGATTCAGAACTTTGATATGATGATGTCAAGTGTGTATGAAATCCTTTGTCAAATGTCTCAAAATCCTTTTTGAGCATTTACAGCTGTTATGCTGCCGAAAATTTGCTAGAAATTCTAATGCCTTTGCATTATGATTGTGTTTTCAGATGGCCACTCGCGACCTCAATCAAGTGGTTCGCCTGACTTGATGCCTAGATGTACCCGGCCATACTGCCATGTTGGTCAGGGTAATGACTGAGGCTGGATACTGTTGGTATCCTGAGTACACGGTCGAAGAGCAATTCCGAGACTTTAATCAAAGCCAGTATCTCTGCACTGTCAGAATATTTCCATCTTATCCTGGGTCCACCGAGCCCCTTCACTACTCCTATGGACTCTAGGGAGAGGTTTAGTCAATGGATCTGCTACGTTCAGGTCTGTATGTACTTTACAAATATCTATGTCTCCATCTTGAACATTTTCACTAATGGAGTTGAAGCGACGCTTGATGTGCCTGGTCTTCTTGTGAAACCTGGGCTCCTTGGCAAGTGCAATAGCTCCAGTGTTGTCACAGAAGAGTTTGATTGGCCCCGACGCATTGGGTATGACTCCTAGGTCGGTGATGAACTCCTTCACCAAAATTGCTTCATGTGCTACCTCCGAGGCTGCCATGTACTCCGCTTCACATGTAGATCCCGCCACGACGCTCTGCTTGCAACTGCACCAGCTTACTGCCCCACCATTCAAAATATACATGTATCCAGTTTGTGACTTTGAGTCATCCAGATCTGTGTCGAAGCTAGCGTCGACGTAACCCTTTACGACGAGCTCTTCGTCACCTCCATAGACGAGAAACATTTCCTTAGTCCTTTTAAGGTACTTCAAGATATTCTTGACCGCTGTCCAGTGTTCCTTGTCGGGATTACTTTGGTACCTTCCTACCAAACTGACGGCAAGGTTTACATCAGGTCTGGTACACAGCTTGGCATACATAATAGAACCTATGGCTGAGGCATAGGGGATGACACTCATCTCTTCTATATCTTCTGCCGTGGTCGGACATTGAGCTGAGCTCAATTTCACACCTTGCAACACAGGCAAGAACCCCTTCTTAGACTGATCCATATTGAACTTCTTCAATATCTTATCAAGGTATGTGCTTTGTGAAAGACCTATGAGGCGTCTTGATCTATCTCTGTAGATCTTGATGCCTAATATATAAGCAGCTTCTCCAAGGTCCTTCATTGAAAAACTCTTATTCAAGTAGGCCTTAATGCTGTCCAAGAGTTCTATATCATTTCCCATCAAAAGTATGTCATCTACATATAATATGAGAAATGCTACAGAGCTCCCACTCACTTTCTTGTAAACGCAGGATTCTCCATAAGTCTGCATAAACCCAAACGCTTTGATCATCTCATCAAAGTGAATGTTCCAACTCCGAGATGCTTGCACCAGCCCATAAATCGAGTGTTGGAGCTTGCATACCTTGTCAGCATTCTTAGGATCGACAAAACCTTCCGGCTGCATCATATACAATTCTTCCTTAAGGAAACCATTAAGGAACGCCGTTTTGACGTCCATTTGCCATATCTCATAATCATAGAATGCGGCAATTGCTAACATGATTCGGACGGACTTTAGCTTCGCTACCGGTGAGAAAGTCTCATCGTAGTCAACCCCTTGAACTTGTCGATAACCCTTAGCGACAATTCGAGCTTTATAGATGGTCACATTACCATCCGCGTCTGTCTTCTTCTTAAAGATCCATTTATTTTCTATGGCTCGCCGCTCAACGGGCAAGTCAGTCAAAGTCCATACTTCGTTTTCATACATGGATCCTATGTTGGATTTCATGGCTTCCAGCCATTTGTCGGAATCTGGGCCCGCCATCGCTTCTTCATAGTTCGAAGGTTCACCGTTGTCTAACAACATGATTTCCAAGACAGGGTTGCCGTACCACTCTGGTGCAGAACGTGTCCTTGTGGACCTACGAAGTTCAGTAGCACCTTGATCTGAAGTTTCATGATCATCATCATTAACTTCCTCTCTAGTCGGTGCAGGCACCTCAGGAACATTTTCTTGAGCTACGCCATTTTCCGGTTCAAGAGGTAATACTTCATCAAGTTCTACTTTCCTCCAACTTACTTCTTTCGAGAGAAACTCTTTCTCTTGAAAGGATCCATTCTTGGCAACAAAGATCTTGCCTTCGGATCTGAGGTAGAAGGTATACCCAATAGTTTCTTTAGGGTATCCTATGAAGACGCATTTTTCCGACTTGGGTTCGAGCTTTTCAGGTTGAAGTTTCTTGACATAAGCATCGCATCCCCAAATTTTTAGAAACGACAGCTTAGGTTTCTTCCCAAACCATAATTTATATGATGTCGTCTCAACGGATTTCGATGGAGCCCTATTTAAAGTGAATGCGGCAGTCTCTAAAGCATAGCCCCAAAGTGATAGCGGTAAATCGGTAAGAGACATCATAGATCGCACCATATCTAATAGAGTGCGATTACGATGTTCGGACACACCATTACGCTGAGGTGTTCTAGGCGGCGTCAGTTGTGAAACTATTCCACATTTTCTTAAGTGTGTGCCAAACTCGTGACTCAAGTATTCTCCTCCACGATCTGATCACAAGAACTTGATTTTCCCGTCACGTTGATTCTCAACCTCATTCTGAAATTCCTTGAACTTTTCAAAGGTCTCAGACTTGTGTTTCATTAAATAGACATACCCATATCTACTCAAGTCATCAGTAAGGGTGAGAACATAATGATAGCCACCGCGAGCCTCAACACTCATTAGACCGCACACATCAGTATGTATGATTTCCAATAAGTTGGTTGCTCGCTCCATTGTTCCTGAGAATGGAGTCTTGGTCATTTTACCCATGAGGCATGGTTCGCACGTGTCAAATGATTCGTAATCAAGAGACTCTAAAAGTCCATCTGCATGGAGCTTCTTCATGCGTTTGACACCTATGTGACCAAGGCGGCAGTGCCACAAGTATGTGGGACTATCATTATCAACCTTACATCTTTTGGTATTCAGACTATGAATATGTGTAGCATTATGCTCGAGATTCATTAAGAATAAACCATTCACCATTGGAGCATGACCATAAAACATATCTCTCATATAAATAGAACAACCATTATTCTCAGATTTAAATGAGTAGCCATCTCATATTAAACGAGATCCTGATACAATGTTCATGCTCAAACTTGGCACTAAATAACAATTATTGAGGTTCAAAACTAATCCCGTAGGTAAATGTAGAGGTAGCGTGCCGACGGCGATCACATCGACCTTGGAACCATTCCCGACGCGCATCGTCACCTCGTCCTTCACCAGTCTCCGCTTATTCCGCAACTCCTGCTTTGAGTTACAAATGTGAGCAACTGCACCGGTATCAAATACACAGGAGCTACTACGAGTACTGGTAAGGTACACATCAATTACATGTATATCACATATACCTTTCGTTTTGCCGGCCTTCTTGTCCGCTAAGTATTGGGGCAGTTCCGCTTCCAGTGACCACTTTCCTTGCAATAAAAACACTCAGTCTCGGGCTTGGGTCCATTCTTTGGCTTCTTTCCGGCAGCTTGCTTGCCGGGCGCGGCAACTCCCTTGCCGTCCTTCATGAAGGTTTTCTTACCCTTGCCCTTCTTGAACTTAGTGGTTTTATTCACCATCAACACTTGATGTTCCTTTTTGACTTCTACCTCTGCTGATTTCAGCATTGCAAATACTTCAGGAATGGTCTTTTCCATCCCCTGCATATTGAAGTTCATCACAAAGCTCTTGTAGCTCGGTGGAAGCGACTGAAGGATTCTGTCAATGACCGCATTATCTGGGAGATTAACTCCGAGCTGAGTCAGGCGGTTATGCAACCCAGACATAGTGAGTATGTGCTCACTGACAGGACTGTTTTCCTCCATCTTACAGCTGAAGAACTTGTCGGAGACTTGATATCTCTCGACCCGGGCATGAGCTTGGAAAACCATTTTCAGCTCTTCGAACATCTCATATGCTCCGTGTCTCTCAAAACGCTTTTGGAGCCCCGGCTCTAAGCTGTAAAGCATGCCGCACTGAACGAGGGAGTAGTCATCGGTACGTGCCTGCCAAGCATTCATAATGTCTTGTTCTGCAGGGAGAACAGGTGCGTCACCTAGCGGTGCTTGTAGGACATAATCTTTCTTGGCAGCTATGAGTATGATCCTCAGGTTCCGGACCCAGTCCGTGTAGTTGCTGCCATCGTCTTTCAGCTTGGTTTTATCTAGGAACGCGTTGAAGTTGAGGACTACGTTGGCCATTTGATCTACAAGACATATTGTAAAAATTTTAGACTAAGTTCATGATAATTAAGTTCATCTAATCAAATTATTCAATGAACTCCCACTTAGATAGACATCCCTCCTGTAATCTAAGTATAACATGATCCGAGTTAACTAGGCCGTGTCCGATCATCACGTGAGACGGACTAGTCAACGTCGGTGAACATCTTCATGTTGATCATATCTTCTATACGACTCATGCTCGACCTTTCGGTCTTCTGTGTTCCGAGGCCATGTCTGTACATGCTAGGCTCGTCAAGTCAACCTAAGTGTTTGCATGTGTAAATCTGTCTTACACCCGTTGTATGTGAACGTTGGAATCTATCACACCCGATCATCACGTGGTGCTTCGAAACAACAAACTGTCACAATGGTGCACAGTTAGGGGGAACACTTTCTTGAAATTATTATGAGGGATCATCTTATTTACTACCGTCGTTCTAAGCAAACAAGATGCAAAAACATGATAAACATCACATGCAATCAAATAATAATAGTGACATGATATGGCCAATATCACATAGCTCCTTTGATCTCCATCTTGGGGCTCCATGATCATCTTGTCACCGGCATGACACCATGATCTCCATCATCGTGTCTCCATGAAGTTGCTCGCCAACTATTACTTCTACTACTATGGCTAACGCGTTTAGCAATAAAGTAAAGTAATTTACATGGCGTTTCTCAATGACACGCAGGTCATACAAAAAATAAAGACAACTCCTATGGCTCTTGCCGGTTGTCATACTCATCGACATGCAAGTCGTGATTCCTATTACAATAGCATGAACATCTCATACATCACATATATATCATTCATCATTCATCACAACTTTGGCCATATCATATCACAAAGCACTTGCTGCAAAAACAAGTTAGACGTCCTCTAATTGTTGTTGCAAGTTTTACGTGGCTGAAATAGGGTTCTAGCAAGAACGTTTTCTTACCTACGTTAAAGCCACAACGTGATTTGTCAACTTCTATTTACCCTTCATAAGGACCCTTTTCATCGAATCCGCTCCAACTAAAGTGGGAGAGACAGACACCCACCAGCCACCTTATGCAACTTGTGCATGTTAGTCGGTGGAACCGGTCTCACGTAAGCATACGTGTAAGGTTGGTCTGGGCTGCTTCATCCCACAATACCATTGAAGCAAGATAAGACTAGTAGCGGCAAGAAAGTTGACAACATCAACGCCCACAACAATTTGTGTTCTACTCGTGCAAGAGAACTACGCATAGACCTAGCTCATGATGCCACTGTTGGGGAACGTTGCAGAAAACAAAAAAATTTCCTACGGTTTCACCAAGATCCATCTATGAGTTCGTCTAGCAACGAGTGATTGGATTGCATCTACATACCTTTGTAGATCACGCGCGGAAGCGTTCAAAGAACGGGGATGAGGAAGGCGTACTCGACGTGATCCAAATCACCGGAGATCCTAGCGCCGAACGGACGGCACCTCCGCGTTCAACACACGTACGGTCAGCGTAATGTCTCCTTCTTCTTGATCCAGCAAGGGGGAAAGAGAGGTTGAGGAACATGGCTCCAGCAGCAGCACGACGACGTGGTGGTGATGGAGCTGCAGTACTCCGGCAGGGCTTCGCTAAGCATTATGGAGGAGGAGGATGTGTTGGAGAGGGAGAAGGAGGCACCAAAGGCGTGGGTTGAGAGGCCCTCCTTTCCCCACTATATATAGGGAGCCTAGGGGGGGTGCCGGCCCTAGGAGATCCAATCTCCTAGGGGGGTGCGGCCAAGGGAGGAATCCCTCCTCCCCAAGGCACCTAGGGGGTGCCTTCCCCCTTTAGGACTCTTCCCCCCTTGAACCCTAGGCACATGGGCCTCTTGGGGCTGGTGCCCTTGGCCCAGGGCAGGTGGCCCCACCCGGTGGACCCCCGGGACCCTTCCGGTGGTCCCGGTACAATACCGATGACCCCGAAACTTGTCCCGATGGCCGAAATAGCACTTCCTATATATAATTCTTTACCTCCGGACCATTCCGGAACTCCTCGTGACGTCCGAGATCTCATCCGGGACTCCGAACAACATTCGGGTTACTGCATATACATATCCCTACAACCCTAGCGTCACCGAACCTTAAGTGTGTAGACCCTACGGGTTCGGGAGACATGTAGACATGACCGAGACGACTCTCCGGCCAATAACCAACAGTGGGATATGGATACCCATGTTGGCTCCCACATGCTCCTCGATGATCTCATCGGATGAACCATGATGTCGAGGATTCAATCAATCCCGTATACAATTCCCTTTGTCAATCGGTATGCTACTTGCCCGAGATTCGATCGTCGGTATCCCAATACCTCGTTCAATCTCGTTACCGGCAAGTCACTTTACTCGTACCGTAATGCATGATCCCATGACCAGATACTTGGTCACTTTGAGCTCATTATGATGATGCATTACCGAGTGGGCCCAGTGATACCTCTCTGTCATACGGAGTGACAAATCCCAGTCTTGATCCGTGTCAACCCAACAGACACTTTCAGAGATACCCGTAGTATACCTTTATAGTCACCCAGTTACGTTGTGACGTTTGGTACACCCAAAGCACTCCTACGGTATCCGGGAGTTACACAATCTCATGGTCTAAGGAAAGGATACTTGACATTGGAAAACTCTAGCAAACGAACTATACGATCTTGTGCTATGTTTAGGATTGGGTCTTGTCCATCACATCATTCTCCTAATGATGTGATCTCGTTATCAATGACATCCAATGTCCATAGTCAGGAAACCATGACTATCTGTTGATCAACAAGCTAGTCAACTAGAGGCTTACTAGGGACATGTTGGTGTCTATTATTCACACATGTATTACGATTTCCGGATAACACAATTATAGCATGAATAAAAGACAATTATCATGAACAAGGAAATATAATAATAATGCTTATATTATTGCCTCTAGGGCATATTTCCAACAAATATGTCATTCACATATACTTATCAGAAAGGCTGTAGTGCTCCCACTCACTTTCTTGTAAATACAGGTTTCAGCAAAAGTCTGTATAAAACCATATGCTTTGATCACCTTATCAAAGCGTATATTCCAACTCCGAGATGCTTGCACCAGTCCATAGATGGATCGCTGGAGCTTGCACACTTTGTTAGCACCTTTAGGATTGACAAAACCTTCTAGTTGCATCATTTACAACTCTTCTTTAAGAAATCCATTAAGGAATGTAGTTTTGACGTCCATTTGCCAGATTTCATAAAATGTGGCAATTGCTAACATGATTCGGACAGACTTAAGCATCGCTATGAATGATAAAATCTTATCGTAGTCAACACCTTGAACTTGTCGAAAACATTTTGCGACAATTCGAGCTTTGTAGATAGTAACACTACTACCAGCGTCCATCTTCCTCTTGAACATCCATTTATTCTCATTGGCTCGCCGATCATCGGGCAAGTCAATCAAAGTCCATACTTTGTTCTCATGCATGGATCCCATCTCAGATTTCATGGCCTCAAGCCATTTTGTAGAATCTGGGCTCGTCATCGCTTCCTCATAGTTCGTAGATTCGTCATGGTTTACTAACATGACTTCCAGAACAGGATTACCATACCAATCTGGTGCGGACCGTACTCTGGTTGACCTATGAGGTTCGGTAGTAACTTGATCTGAATTTCATGATCATCATCATTAGCTCCATCACTAATTGGTGTAGGAATCATTGGAACTGATTTCTGTGATGAACTACTTTCCAATTCGAGAGAAGGTACAATTACCTCAGCAAGTTCTACATTCCTCCCACTCACTTCTTTAGAGAGAAACTTCTTCTCTAGAAAGGATCCATTCTTAGCAACGAATATCTTGCCTTCGGATCTGTATAGAAGGTGTACCCAACAGTTTCCTTTGGGTATCCTATGAAGACGCATTTCTCCGATTTGGGTTCGAGCTTATCATGTTGAAATTTTTTCACATAAGCATCACAACCCCGAACTTGAAGAAACGATAGCTTAGGTTTCTTGCTAAACCACAGTTCATAAGGTGTTGTCAACAGATTTCGATGGTGCCCTATTTAACGTGAATGCAGCCGTCTCTAAAGCATAACCCCAAAACGATAGTGGTAAATCAGTAAGAGACATCATAGATCGCACCATATCTAATAAAGTGTGGTTACGACTTTCAGACACACCACTACGCTGTGGTGTTCTAGGTGGAGTGAGTTGCGAAACTATTCTGCATTGTTTCAAATGAAGACCAAACTCGTAACTCAAATATTCTCCTCCACGATCATATCGTAGAAGCTTTATTTTCTTGTTATGATGATTTTTCACTTCACTCTAAAATTCTTTGAACTTTTCAAATGTTTAAGATTTATGTTTCATCAAGTAGATATACCCATATTTGCTCAAATCATCTATGAAGGTCAGAAAATAACGATACCCGCCACGAGCATCAACACTCATCGGTCCGCATACATCAGTATGTATTATTTCCAACAAGTCTGTTGCTCGTTCTGTTGTTCCATAGAACGGAGTCTTAGTCATCTTTCCCATGAAGCATAGTTCGCAAGCATCAAGTGATTCATAATCAAGTAATTCCAAAAGCCCATCAGCATGGAGTTTCTTCATGCGCTTTACACCAATATGACCTAAACGGCAGTGCCACAAATAAGTTGCACTATAATTATTAAACTTATATCTTTTGGCTTCAATACTATGAACATGTGTATCACTACTATCAAGATTTAGTAAAAATATACCACTCATCAAGGGTGCATGACCATAAAAGATATTATTCATATAAATAGAACAACCATTATTCTCTGATTTAAATGAATAACCGTCTCAAACAAGATCGATATATAATGTTCATGCTTAACGCTGGCACCAAATAACAATTATTCATGTCTAAACTAATCCCAAAGGTAGATGTAGAGGTAGCGTGCCGACGGCGATCACATCGACTTTGGAACCATTTCCCACGCGCATCGTCACCTTGTCCTGAGCCAATCTTCGCTTAATCCATAGCCCCTGTTTCGAGTTGCAAATATTAGCAACAGAACCAATATCAAATACCCAGGCGCTACTGCGAGCATTAGTAAGGTACACATCAATAACATGTATATCAAATATACCTTTCACTTTGCCACATTCTTATCCGCCAAGTATTTGGGGGCAGTTCTGCTTCCAGTTACCATTTCCTGCAGTAGAAGCACTCAGTTTCAGGCTTGGGTCTAGCTTTGGGCTTCTTCATGGGAGTAGCAACTTGCATGCCATTGTTCTTCAACTTCCCTTTCTTTCCCTTGCCCTTTTACATGAAACTAGTGGTCTTGTCAACCATCAACACTTGATGTTTTTCTTGATTTCTACCTTCATCGATTTCAGCATCACAAAGAGCTCGGGGAATCGTTCTCGTCATCCCTTGCATATTATAGTTCATCACGAAGTTCCAGTAACTTCATGATAGTGACTAGAGAACTCTGTCAATCACTATCTTATCTCGAAGATTAACTCCCACTTGATTCAAGCGATTGTAGTACTCAGACATTCTGAGCACATGCTCACTGGTTGAGCTATTCTCCTCCATCTTGTAGGCAAAATACTTGTCAGAGGTCTCATACCTCTCGACTCGGGCATGAGTCTGAAATACCAAATTTACCGCTTGGAACATCTTATATGCTGTGTGACTTTCAAAACGTTTTTGAAGTCCCGGTTCTAAGCCGTAAAGCATGGTGCACTAAACTATCAAGTAGTCATCATACTGAGCTTGCCAAACATTCATAACGTCTACATCTGCTCTTGCAATAGGTCCGTCACCTAGCGGTGCATCAAGGACATAATTCTTCTCTACAGCAATGAGGATAATCCTCAGATGACGGACCCACTCCGCATCATTGCTACTATAATCTTTCAACATAGTTTTCTCTAGGAACATATCATAAATAAAACGGGGAAGCTATATGTGAGCAATTGATCTACAACATAGATATGAAAATACTATCAGGACTAAGTTCATGATAAATTTAAGTTCAATTAATCATATTACTTAAGAACTCCCACTTAGACAGACATCCCTCTAATCATCTAAGTGATCACATATTCCATATCAACTAAACCATGTCCGATCATCACGTGAGATGGAGTATTTTTCAATGGTGAACATCACTATGTTGATCATATCTACTATATGATTCACACTCGACCTTTCGGTCTTAGTGTTTCGAGGTCATATCTGCATATGCTAGGCTCATCAAGTTTAACCCGAGTATTATGTGTGTGTAAAACTGGCTTACACCCATTGTATGTGAACGTAGAGCTTATCACACCCGATCATCACGTGGTGTATCGGCACGACGAACTGTAGCAACGGTGCATACTCAGGGAGAACACTTATACCTTGAAATTTAGTGAGAGATCATCTTATAATGCTACCTCCGTACTAAGCAAAATAAGATGCATAAAGGATAAACATCACATGCAATCAATATAAGTGATATGATATGGCCATCATCATCTTGTGCCTTTGATCTCCATCTCCAAAGCCCCATTATGATCACCATCATCACCGGCTTGACACCTTGATCTTCATCGTAGCATCATTGTCGTCTCGCCAACTATTGCTTCTACGACTATCGCTATCGCTTAGTGATAAAGTAAAGCAATTACATGGCGATTGCATTTCATACAATAAAGCAACAACCATATGGCTCCTGCAAGTTGCCGATAACTGTGTTACAGAACATGATCATCTAATACAACAATTTATATAATCATGTCTTGACCATATCACATCACAACATGCCCTGCAAAAACAAGTTAGACGTCCTCTACTTTGTTGTTGCAAGTTTTACGTGGCTGCTACGGGCTTAGCAAGAACCGTTCTTACCTACGCATCAAACACCACAATGCGGTATTGTGATTGCTTTTTGATCTTTAGACAGAACCCTATTCATTGAACCCGATTCAACTAAAGTTGGAGAAACAGACACCCAGTAGCCACCTGTGTGCGAAGCACGTCGGTAGAACCAGTCTCGTGTAAGCGTACGCGTAATGTCGGTCTGAGCCGCTTCATCCAACAATACCACTGAATCAAGAATCAACTAGTGACGACAAGCAATATGTATATACCCATGCCCACAACTCCTTTGTGTTCTACTCGTGCATATAACATCTACGCATAGACCTGGCTCAGATGCCACTACTGGGAAACGCAGCATTTCAAAAAAATTCCTAAGATCACGCAAGATCTATCTAGGAGATGCATAGCAACGAGAAGGAAAGAGTATGTCTACGTACCCTCGTAGACCAAAAGAGGAAGCATTATGAAACACAGTTGCTGTAGTCGAACGTCTTCGCAATCCAACCGATCAAGTACCGAACGCACGACACCTCCGTGATCTGCACACGTTCAGCTCGGTGACGTCCCTCATACTCTTGATCTAGCTAAGGCCAAGGGAGAGTTGCATTAGCACGATGGCGTGATGACGATGATGATGAAGTTACCGGACCAGGGCTTCGCCTAAGCACTACAACGATATGATCGAGGTGGAATTCTGTGGAGGGGGGCACCGCACACGGCTAAACAATCAACTTGTGTGTGTATGGGGTGCCCCTCCCCCGTATATAAAGGAGGGGAGGAGGGGAGGGCCGGCCCTCGCTATGGTGCGCCCAAGGGGGAGTCCTACTCCCAGTAGGAGTAGTTTTCCCCCCTTTCCCTAGTTGGAGTAGGAGAAGAAGGAAGAGGGAAAGAGAGGGAAGGAAAGGGGGGCCAGCCCCCATCCAATTTATATTGGGCTTGGGGGGTGCCCTCCACCTGGCCGCCTCCTCCTCTCTCCCACTAAGCCCCAATAAGGCCCATTGACTCCCCGGGGGGTTCCGGTAACCCCCCGGTACTCCGGTAAATGCCTGAACTCATCTGAAACCATTCCAATGTCCAACCATAGCCTTCCAATATACCGACTTTATGTCTCCACCATTTCGAGACTCCTCGTCATGTCCGTGATCAAATCCGGGACTCCGAACTACTTTCGGTACATGAAAACACATAAACTCATAATACCGATTGTCATTGAACGTTAAGCGTGCGGACCCTACGGGTTCGAGAACTATGTAGACATGACCGAGACTCACTTTAGGTCAATAACCCATAGCGGAACATGGATGCTCATATTGGTTCCTACATATTCTACGAAGATTTTTATCGGTCAAACCGCATAACAATATACGTTGTTCCCTTTGTCATCGCTATGTTACTTTCCCGAGATTCGATCGTTGGTATCTTAATACCTATTTCAATCTCGTTACCGGAAAGTATCTTTACTCGTTCCGTAATGCATCATCCCGCAACTAACTCATTATTCACATTGTTCGCAAGGCTTATAGTGACGTGCATTACCGAGAGGGCCCAGAGATACCTCTCCGACAATCGGAGTGACAAATCCTAATCTCGATCTATGCCAAATCAACAAACACCATCGGAGACACCTATAGAGCATCTTTACAATCACCCGGTTACGTTGTGACGTTTGATAGGACAATAAGTGTTCCTTCGGTATTCGGGAGTTGCATAATCTCATAGTTATATCAACATGTATAAGTTATGGAGAAAGCAATAGCAATGAACTAAATGATCATTATGCTAAGCTAACGGATGGGTCTTGTCCATCACATCATTCTATAATGATGTGATCCCGTTTATCAAATGACAACACATGTCTATGGTTAGGAAACTTAACCATCTTTGATTAATAATCTAGTCAAGTAGAGGCATACTAGGGCACTGTGTTTGTCTATGTATTCACACATGTACTAAGTTTCCGGTTAATACAATTCTAGCATGAATAATAAACATTTATCATGATAAGGAAATATACATAAAAACTTTATTATTGCCTCTAGGGCATATTTCCTTCAGAAATCCGGTCCTTCGGCTCACCCATCGACCTCGAAGGCTCTGCCGCCCGCGGCCTCCAATACTGCGGGGGGTGCGGAGACATGCGGGGACGCGGATGCAGCTGCGATGTGGTCGGAGCAGGCGGCACCATCACCACTTCCCCCGTGGCCGACGCAGGAGCCGGAGGCATCGAAGGAGAGCAGCATCAGCAACACCCCGACGGTCGTGCTCCATAAGGTACGGGCGAAGGGGTTACACCATCTGTGCCCCTTTCCCCCACTGACGGGCACAGCCGCAGCAACGGCGCACGGACAAGGGTGAATCACCGCCCTCCCGCCGCTCCCATGATGGGTGCGGTCGCAGCACGCGCACCTCCCCAGGGACGAGTCGACCAAGCCGCTGCGCCCGACTGAGCCGCTAGCCCTCTAGCGCCATTGCCACACCACATCTAGGTGGTCGCCCCATAGCAGCTGCGGGGGCGCAGTGTGATAACCCACAAGTATAGGGGATTGCAACAGTTTTAGAAGGTAGAGTATTCAACCCAAATTTATTGATTTGACACAAGGGGAACCAAAGAATATTCTCAAGTATTAGCAGCTGAGTTGTCAATTCAACCACACCTGGAAACTTAATATGTGCAGCAAAGTGTTTAGTAGCAAAGTAATATGATAGTAGTGGTAATGGTAGCAAAAGTAATATTTTTGGTTTTATAGTGATTGTAACAGTAGCAACGAAAAAATAAATAAGCGAAGAACAATATAAGAAAAGCTCGTAGTCATTGGATCGGTGATGGAGAATCATGTCTGATGCGATCGACCATGCAACAATTATAACATAGGGTGACACAGAACTAGCTCCAGTTCATCAATGTAATGTAGGCATGTATTCCGAATATAGTCATACATGCTTATGGAAAAGAACTTGCATGACATCTTTTGTCCTACCCTCCCGTGGCAGCGGGGTCCTATTGGAAACTAAGGGATATTAAGGCCTCCTTTTAATAGAGTACCGAACCAAAGCATTAACACATAGTGAATACATGAACTCCTCAAACTACGGTCATCACCGTTAATTATCCCGATTATTGTCACTTCAGGGTTAACGGATCATAACACATAATAGATGACTATATACTTGCAAGATAGGATCAAGAACTCACATATATAAATGAAAACATAATAGGTTCAGATCTGAAATCATGGTACTCGGGCCCTAGTGATAAGCATTAAGCATAGCAAAGTCATAGCAACACAAACCTCAGAACATAGTGGATACTAGGGATCAAGCCCTAACAAAACTAACTCGATTACATGATAAATCTCATCCAACCCATCACCGTCCAGCAAGCCTACGATGGAATTACTCACGCACGACGGTGAGCATCATGAAATTGGTGATGGAGGAAGGTTGATGATGACGATGGTGACAGATTCCCCTCTTCGGAGCCCCGAATGAACTCCAGATCAGCCCTCCCGAGAGACTTTAGGGCTTGGTGGCGGCTCCGTATCGTAAGACGCGATGAATCCTTCTCTCTGATTTTTTTCTCCCCAAACACGAATATATGGAGTTGGAGATGAGGTCGGTGGAGCGTCAGGGAGCCCACGAGGCCCTCGTGGACAGGGTGTGGGCCCCCTGACGTGGATTCTTCTTCCAGTATTTTTTATATATTCCAAAAATAATCTCCATTCATTTTTAGGTCATTCCAAGAACTTTTATTTCTGCACAAAAATAACACCATGGCAATTCTGCTGAAAACAGCGTCAGTCCAGGTTAGTTCCATTCAAATCATGCAAGTTAGAGTCCAAAACAAGGGCAAAAGTGTTTGGAAAAGTAGATACGACGGAGACGTATCAACTCCCCAAGCTTAAACCTTTGCTTGTCCTCAAGCAATTCAGTTGATAAACTGAAAGTGATAAAGAAAAACTTTTACAAACTCTGTTTGCTCTTGTTGTTGTAAATATGTAAAGCCAACATTCAGGTTTTCAGCAAAGATTATGAACTAACCATATTCACAGTAACACTTAGGTCTCATGTTTACTCATATCAATGGCATAATCAACTAGCGAGCAATAATAATAAATCTCGGATGAGAACACTTTCTCAAAACAATCATAATATGATATAACAAGATGGTATCTCGCTAGCCCTTTCTGAGACCGCAAAACATAAATGCAGAGCACCTTTAAAGATCAAGGACTGACTAGACATTGTAATTCATGGTAAAAGAGATCCAGTCAAGTCATACTCAATGTAAACTAATAGTAATGGATGCAAATGACAACGGTGCTTTCCAACTGGTGCTTTTTAATAAGAGGATGATGACTCAACATAAAAGTAAATTGATAGTCCCTTCATAGAGGGAAGCAGGGATTTGTAGAGGTGCCAGAGCTCGGTTTCGAAATAGAGATGAATAATATTTTGAGCGGTATACTTTCATTGTCAACATAACAACCGAGAGATCTCGATATCTTCCATGCTACACACATTATTGGCGGTTCCCAAGCAGAATGGTAAAGTTTATACTCCCCCACCACCAACAAGCATCAACCCATGGCTTGTCCGAAACAACGGGTGCCTCCAACTAACAACAATCCTGGGGGAGTTTTGTTTGCAATTATTTTGATTTGATTCGAGCATGGGACTGGGCATCCCGGTGACCAGCCATTTTCTCATGAATGAGGAGCGGAGTCCACTCCTCTTGAGAATAACCCTCCTAGCATGGAAGATACATACAACCCTAGTTGATACATGAGCTATTCGAGCATACAAAACAGAATGTTTATTTGAAGGTTTAGAGTTTGGCACATACAAATTTACTTGGAACGGCAGGTAGATACCGTATATAGGTAGGTATGGTGGACTCATATGGAATAACTTTGGGGTTCATGGAATTGGATGCACAAGCAGTATTCCCGCTTAGTACAAGTGAAGGCTAGAAAAAGACTGGGAAGCGACCAGCTAGAGAGCGACAACAGTCATGAACATGCATTAAAATTAATCAACACCGAATGCAAGCATGAGTGGGATATAATTCACCATGAACATAAATATCATAGAGGCTATGTTGATTTTATTTCAACTACATGCGTGAACATGTGCCAAGCCAAGCCACTCGAATCGTTCAAAGGAGGATACCATCCCATCATACCACATCACAACCATTTTAATAGCATGTTGGCACGCAAGGTAAAACATTGTATACTCCTAGCTAATTAAGCATGGAATAAGCAATTACAATCTCTAATTGTCATTGCAAACATGTTTCTTTCATATTAGGCTGAATCAGGAACAATGAATTAATCATATTTACAAAAACAAGAGAGGTCGAGTTCATACCAACTTTTCTCATCTCAATCAGTTCATCATATGTCGTCATTATTACCTTTCACTTGCACAACCAAATAGTGTGGAAAATAATAATAGTGCACGTGCATTGGACTAAGCTAGAATCTGCAAGCATTCAATTCAAGAGAGAAGACAAGGTAATATGGGCTCTTTGTTAGATCAACAATAATGCATATGAGAGCAACTCAACATTTTCATTATGGTCTTCTTCTCTCGACCCCCAAAGGAAAGAAAAGAAGTAAAACTGTTTACACGAGAAAGCTCCCAACAAGCAAAAGAAGAACGAGAAATATTTTTGGGTTTTCTTTTAATTACTACTACTACAGGCATGAAAAGTAAACTAACTAAAAGCTACAACTAATTTTTTTTGTTTTTCTTAAGGTTTTTCAAACACACAAGAAGAAAGCGAGAGAATGAAAATAAACTAGTTTGGATGCATGGTACAATGAAAAAGTATGAGCACCGACAACTTGCATGAGGGTGTGAACATGAATGTAATGTCGGCGTGAGATACATACTCCCCCAAGCTTAGGCTTTTGGCCTAAGTTGATCTATTCCCATGGATCAAAGTTGTAGCTGGGGTCGTACTGAGATGCAACGGCAATTGCCTGATGAGCTGCAGCTTGGAGGCGAGCTGCCTCCGCCCTCCTCTTGTACTCGGTCGCCTCCTCCCTGGTTATAACATATCTCCCTTTTTCCTGAAAGTCAAAGAAAGCAGGAGTAGGGAGAGCGACGTGATAGGTGCGTCGTCTGTCGAAGATTAGTTGGTACTGGAGGAACTGATTGTTCCTCTCAACAAACTGATGACGAACCATGGCATTATAATCTAAATAAGCAGGAGGCAACTCAACATCATCTCCATGTATGGGTATCTCAAGAAAATCAGCTAAACAGGTTGCATAAATTCCACGAAAGAAATCTCCATCAATACTATTATTATGCAACCTACGTGCAACAATGGCCCCCAAGTTATATTGTCTATCTCCTAATACAACACTCTTGAGAACACTAAGATCAGGAACACACATGTGACATGCCTCATCCTTACCATTTATGCATCCACCTATGAAGAGAGAAAAATAATGTATTGCAGGAAAATGCATGCTCCCTATGGTAGCTTGCGTGATTTCCCTAGATTCCCCCATAGTTATACTAGCAAGGAAGTCTTTATATTCAGATTTGCGAGATTCACTAACATTACCCCACTATGGGAGTTTACAAGAAGTATTAAAATCTTCTAAGTCCATGGTATAAGATTTATCATAAAGATCAAATAGGATAGTTTGAGAATTGCGTGATGATATAAATTTAAACCTTCTCACAAATGAATCTGTTAAATAGAGGTACCGGCGGCACTTATCTGCCACGAAGCTCTCAAGATCGGCGTTACGCACATATGCTTCAAATTCCTCCTTGATTCCTGCTCGAACCATGAAGTCCTCTAACGGCCATTCACAAGGACGCACTTGAGCATCCCTTGGTAGTTCATTGTCCGGCTCGCGTATTGCGAGCCTGGGTCATTGCTTCCTTGAGGAACCACCTTGGTACATTTTCCTAAACATATTTCTTCCTCTGAAAAATTTCTGAAATTTTTAGTAACTTAAAATAAAAGTGAACCAACTCAACAAAATTGATAGCAACTACTACTACAAGTGTCTAGATGCTATATCATGCAATTAAACTAGTTTTGACCATATAAATTTGACATGCAAGCTCAAGAACAAGGTCACCAAAGAAGCAAAATTTTGCAATGAATAAAGCACTAGAACAAAACTAATTGGACCATTGGAGGAGTCACATACCAAAGAACAATCCCCCAAAGCAGTTTTGTTAATGGAGCTTTGAGCAAGGAGATCGAAAATGGCAGCAAGATGAGCAAGAACTCGGGTTTGAGCTGGCTAGTGATTTTTTGGGGAGGAAAAAGGAGTGTGTGGGTGAAAGGATAAGTGGAGGGGACCCACGTGGGGTCCACGAGCCAGGGGACGTGCCCAAGGGGTGGGCGCGCTCTCCACCATCGTGGGCACATGGCTGCCCCCCCTGCTGTGTTCTCAGTGCCAGATATTCTCAAATATTCTAGAAAAAATCATATTTAAATTTCAGGGTATTTGGAGAAATTTTATTTTCGGCGTGTTTTTTATTCCATAGATAATTCAGAAAACAGACAGAAAATTCTATTTTTGCTTTATTTAATATAAATAACAGAAATTAAAAAGAGGGTACAGAGAGTTGTGTTTTCTAACTTCATCCATCTCATGCTCATCAAAAGGAATCCACTAAGAAGGTTGATCAGGTCTTGTTAACAAACTCATTTCGAATAACATGAAACCGGAAAATTTTGAATAACACTAGGTTACCTCTACTGAGATATGCACATCCCCAACAATAAGAATATCATACTTCTTCTTGACAGTAGGAAGAGGAAATTCAAAACCTCCAATAGTAATTGTTGAAAATTTTCCAATAGAATTGATACTGTGGACTTGAGGTTGTTTCCTCGGAAAGTGTATCGTATGCTCATTACCATTAACATGAAAAGTGACATTGCCTTTGTTGCAATCAATAACAGCCCCTACAGTATTCAAAAAGGGTCTTCCAAGAATAATAGACATACTATCGTCCTCGGGAGTATCAAGAATAACAAATTTCGTTAAAATAGTAACGTGTGCAACCACACCAGGCACATCCTCACAAATACCGACATGTATAGCAGTTGATTTATCAGCCATTTGCAAAGATATTTCAGTAGGTGTCAACTTATTCAAATCAAGTCTACGATATAAAGAGAGAGGCATAACACTAACACCGGCTCCAAGATCACATAAATCAGTTTTAACATAGTTTCTCTTAATGGAGCATGGTATAGTCGATACTCTGGGATCTCCTAGTTTCTTTGGTATTCCACCATTAAAAGTATAATTAGCAAGCATGGTGGAAATTTCAGCTTATGATATCTTTCTTTTATTAGTAACAATTTCCTTCATGTACTTAGCATAAGGGTTCATTTTAAGCATATCAGTCAAACGCATACACAAAAAGATAGCTAATCATTTCAGCAAAGCATTCAAAATCCTCATCATCCTTTTTCTTGGATGGTTTAGGACGAAAAGGCATGGGTTTCTGAACCCATGGTTCTCTTTCCTTACCGTGCTTCCTAGCAACAAAGTCTCTCTTATCATAACCTTGATTCTTATATTGTGGGTTATCAAGATCAACAGCAGGTTCAATCTCTACATCATTATCATTGCTAGGTTGAGCATCAACATGAACATCATCATTAACATTATCACTAGGTTCATGTTCATTACGAGATTGTGTTTCAGCATCATAAATAGAAATATCATTGGGATTCTCAAGTATGTCAACAATAGGTTCACTAGAAGCATGCAAAGTCCTATTATTTTTTGTTTTTCTTCCTCTTAGAAGGAATAGGTGCATCTACATTAGTTCTCTGAGAATCTTGCTCAATTCTCTTAGGATGGCCTTCAGGATACAAAGGTCCCTGAGTCATTTTACCACCTCTAGTCATAACTCTAACAACATTATCATTTTTCTTATTATTTAATTCATTGAGAAAATCATTCTGAGCTTTAAGTACTTTTTCTACTTGAGTGGTAACCATAGAAGCATGCTTACTAATAAGTTTAAGTTCACCTTTAACACTAGCCATATAATCACTCAAGTGTTCAAGCATATCAGCATTGTGTTTCAATTGTCTACCAACATAAGCACTGAAATTTTCTTGTTTAACCATAAAGTCATCAAACTCATCCAAGCATTGGCTAGCAAACTTAGTGAATGGAATTTCCCATTTATCAAATCTATAGAGAGAATTTACCTTTACTACCTATGTCGGGTTATCAAGACCATGTATTTCTTCAATCGGTGGAAAATTCTTAAATCTTAAGCTTTAATACCTTTTTCTTTCATAGATTTCTTTGCCTCTTACATATCTTCAGGACTGAGAAATAGAATACCCCTTTTCTTTGGAGTTGGCTTAGGAGTTGGTTCAGGAAGTGTCCAATTATTTTCATTAGTCAACATATTATTCAATAGAAATTCAGCTTGATCAACAGTTCTTTCCCTGAAAATACAAGCAGCACAACTATCCAGGTAATCTCTGGAAGCATCGGTTAGTCCATTATAGAAGATATCAAGTATTTCATTTTTCTTAAGAGGATGATCAGGCAAAGCATTAAGTAATCGGAGAAGCCTCCCCAAGCTTGTGGGAGACTCTCTTCTTCAATTTGCACAAAATTATATATTTCCCTTAAAGCATCTTGTTTCTTATGAGTGGGGAAATATTTAGCAGAGAAATAATAAATCATATCCTGGGGACTACGCACACAACCATGATCAAGAGAATTAAACCATGTCTTAGCATCACCCTTTAGTGAGAACGGAAAGAACTTAAGGATAAAGTAATAGCGAGTTTTCTCATCATGAGTGAAGAGGGTGGCTATATCATTTAATTTAGTAAGATGTGCCACAACAGTTTTAGATTCATAGCCATAGAAAGACCAGATTCAACCAAAGTAATTAACTCAGGATCGACAGAGAAATCGTAATCCTTATCAGTAATAAAGATAGGTGAAGTAGCAAAAGCAGGGTCATATTTCATTCTAGCATTCAAAGACTTTTCTTTAAGCTTAGCTAATAATTTCTTAAGATCAGATCTATCATTGCAAGCTAAGAAGTCTCTAGCAGTTTCTTCATCCATAACGTAACCTTCAGGCACAACAGGCAATTCATATCTAGGGGGAGAATCTTCATCATCACTTTCATCAATATTATCAGTTTCAATAATTTCATTCTCTCTAGCCCTAGCAAGTTGTTCATCAAGAAATTCACCTAGTGGCACAGTATTATCAAGCATAGAAGTAGTTTCAACATAAATATCACGCATATCAGAAGTGGCATCATCAATAACATGCGACCTATCAGAATCAATAGCAGCAGTAGGAGTTGCAAGTTTACTCAAAACTGAAGGTGAATCAAGTGCAGAGCTAGATGGCAGTTCCTTACCTCCCCTCATAGTTGAGGAAAAAATCTTGGTTCTTTGATCTTTCAAGTTCTTCATAGTGACAAGCAGATATGAATCCCAAGTGACTTAAAAATAGAGCTATGCTCCCCGGCAACGGTGCCAGAAAATAATCTTGATAACCCACAAGTATAGGGGATCGCAACAGTTTTCGAGGGTAGAGTATTCAACCCAAATTTATTGATTCGACACAAGGGGAGCCAAAGAATATTCTCAAGTATTAGCAGCTGAGTTGTCAATTCAACCACACCTGGAAACTTAATATCTGTAGCAAAGTGTTTAGTAGCAAAGTAATATGATAGTAGTGGTAACGGTAGCAAAAGTAATATTTTTGGTTTTATAGTGATTGTAACAGTAGCAACGGAAAAATAAATAAGCGGAGAAACAATATAAGAAAAGCTCGTAGGCATTGGATCGGTGATGGAGAATCATGTCGGATGCAATCGATCATGCAACAATTATAACATTGGGTGACACAGAACTAGCTCCAGTTCATCAATGTAATGTAGGCATGTATTCCGAATATAGTCATACGTGCTTATGGAAAAGAACTTGTATGACATATTTTGTCCTACCCTCCTGTGGCAGCGGGGTCCTATTGGAAACTAAGAGATATTAAGGCCTCCTTTTAATAGAGTACCAGACCAAAGCATTAACACATAGTGAATACATGAACTCCTCAAACTACGGTCATCACTGGTAATTATCCCGATTATTGTCACTTTGGGTTAACAGATCATAACACATAATAGATGACTATAGACTTGCAAGATAGGATCAAGAACTCACATATATTCATGAAAACATAATAGGTTCAGATCTGAAATCATGGCACTCGGGCCCTAGTACACGCATTAAGAATAGTAAAGTCATAGCAACATCAATCTCAGAACATAGTGGATACTAGGGATCAAACCCTAACAAAACTAACTCGATTACATGATAAATCTCATCCAACCCATCACCGTCTAGCAAGCCTACAATGGAATTACTCACGCACGGCGATGAGCATCATGAAATTGGTGATGGAGGAAGGTTGATGATGACGATGGCGATGGATTCCCCTCTCCGGAGCCCCGAACGGATTCTAGATCAGCCCTCTCGAGAGAGTTTAGGGCTTGGCGGCGGCTCCGTATGGTAAAATGCAATTAATTCTTCTCTCTGATTTTTTTCTCCCCGAACACGATTATATGGAGTTCGAGTTGAGGTCGGTGGAGCGTCAGGGG
Source organism: Triticum dicoccoides (assembly GCF_002162155.2). Classification (NCBI taxonomy): domain Eukaryota; kingdom Viridiplantae; phylum Streptophyta; class Magnoliopsida; order Poales; family Poaceae; genus Triticum; species Triticum dicoccoides. The sequence continues at coordinate 249,792,423 of NC_041388.1, forward strand.
GCGCGCCTAGGAGGTAGGCGCGCCCCCACCCTCGTGGACAGGGTGTGGGCCCCTGACATGGTTTCTTCTTCCAATATTTTTTATATATTCCGAAAATAATCTCCGTTGATTTTCAGGTCATTCTGAGAACTTTTATTTTTGCACAAAAATAACACCATGGCAATTCTGCTGAAAACAGCGTCTGTCTGGGTTAGTTCCATTCAAATCATGCAAGTTAGAGTCCGAAACAAGGGCAAAAGTGTTTGGAAAAGTAGATACGACGGAGACGTATCACAGTGCCGCTGCCGCTGGCACCATCAGGAGCCGAGCGATGGTGCGATCGACTTCATCATCACCCATACCAAGTACGGCTTCGGAGGCTATGGCGTGGGCTCAGCTGCTGTTGAGGTTTCTGCCAGTGGTCGAACAAATGGATGAGTGGCGTGCCACCATCCAGAGTCTGCTCGGTTTCACCGAAGCAGGGGGTTCACGACGAGCTGGCCCACCACGACCTTCCCAAGCGACAACAATGGCTCGTGCTACTGACCGTACGGAAGGGGCCATCCTCACGGTGCAGTCCCCGCCACGGCAGCCCACGCAAATGCGACAAAATCAAGACACCGACAATGTCTTGATGGACTCTTCTGACCCTCGAGCACATCCACGCCAACGATGAGCCCCGGAGGATAGGCAGAGAGGAGTCACACGCCTCGTGGAGCAACGCCGGGACGATCTCTGCCGGACCAACGGGTGCGACGGCCCCAATGTCGATGAGCCCGCGCTCGGTATTGGTGGGTGTCTACCTTTCAAGGTTGGCTGCCCTGCCTTTACTCGTGAGTTGCGGCAAGTCCATTGGCCGTCCGTTCGAACGTTCAAGCCAGAGATACCTGAGAAGTACGATGGGAGGCTGAACCCGGCAGAGTTGATGAGCATCTACACCATCGCCGTTCAGGCTGCCGGGGGAAAGGATGAGAAAGTGTTTGCCAACTACTTCCCTTTGGCCCTTAAGTCCAATGTGAGGTCGTGGTTGATGCACCTACCAGAGAACTCCATTTCGCCATGGGAAAACCTGTGCCATGAGTTCATTGGTGCCTTCACTGGCGATCATCAGGAACCCGACAGGCCCAGCAACTTGCAGCTTCTCCAACAGAAGGAAGGAGAAACCCTCCGTAAGTATTTACAGAGATTCAACAAAGTTCATAGAAACATCCCGAGTATCCATCCAGCAACCGTGATAGCTGCCTTCCAGTCCAATGTGCACAACCGCCGGATTCATTCCAAGATGAGCGTGTGGTCGCCCAAGACTGTGAAGGAGATTTACACGTTGGTAGATAAGTGTGCTCGGATGGAGGAGGGAAGGAAGTTTCCCGGAGAGGAAGATTGCTTCAATGCTGATTCAGAGGATGAGAAGGAATCAACTAGTCAGAAGAAGAGCAAGAAACGTAGTAAGAAGTGGAGGGATAAGGCAGAGATGATTGTTGAAGGATCGGGTATGCCTAGTACCAGCAAGAAGGCCAAAGCTGAGGCCCCCGGCAAGGAAGCTGCCGTGTGCACTGACTGCCGAGAGGCCGCTGCTGCCCAGAAAGCCGGGAAAGGTGATGGGCCATACTCCAAGATTCATTGGACCAAAGGCCACAACCTTCAAGAGTGTTTTCAGGTTGAGCAGCTTGTCAAGAGACAGAGAGCAGAGTATGAGAAGCATGACAAGGAAAAAGGTCAGAATGTTGTTGGCGGTAAGGGTCGAGGTGGTGAAGTAAATCGCCCCGGCAAGCCCTTTCGGAACCAAGGAAAGCCTGCCAGAGGTAAAGAGAAGGAAGCTTGTGATGATGAGAGTGATGGAGGGGAAGAAGAGGAAACCAGTGAGCAAGAGTTTCAGAAGGCCACTGATGCTTGTGCATTCACGGGGGTGTGTCTCTGCACACCCCTCACCACCAACTCAAGTGGTGGGTTCGAGAGGTCAGTGTTGTGGAACCAGCGCCAGAGGCCCGGAAGCCGCTCAAATGGTCTCGCACGCCCATCATCTTTGATGAGGAGGACCATCCTAGTCATACCACTGCGGTAGGGTGTTTGCCGTTGTTGGTCTCCCCAATAATTGGCAACCTCCAGGTCACAAAGATGTTGGTGGATGGTGGGGTCGGGTTAAATCTGATCTCCCCAGCAGTTATGAGCAGACTTCAGATAGCAGAGGAAGAGCTAGAGGTCATCGGCGCATTTCAAGGAGTTAATCACGGCAGGAGCCATCCTAAAGGAAAGATAACGTTGCCGATGACGTTTGGGGGAGAACTAAACTACTGGACTGAGAATATTGTATTTGATGTGGTCAATCTATCCCTACCATACAATGGGATTCTTGGACGCCCGGCCTGGGCTAAATTCATGGCGACATCCCACTATGCCTACAACACCTTGAAGATGCCTGGGCCACTGGGAGTCCTCACCATCCCATCAGATGAGAAGGATGCAATCATTTGTGTGAACAAGATGTACCGGGACGCGGTTGCGGCGGATACAGTGGCAGCAGTAGTTCCCGCCAAGGAAAGCAAATGAAGAAAGAGGGATTGTACGAGCTTCGACAAAGAGTCCGGGAAGCGTGCCCCCACCGAGTGCACGACACCCGTTGACGAAGTGCCAAAGTGTTCCAGCAGCAAGAGATCCAAAGTTGCTGCACCCCAAGTGAAGAAGGTCCCGGCAGGGTTGGCTGGCATTGATGGTACTTTCACTATCTGCGCCGCCCTCGAGGACAAAAAGGAAAGGGCGCTTGTTGCCTTCCTGCAGGCGAATGTTGATGTGTTTGCCTGGAAACCATCTGATATCCCCGGTGTTCCTAGGGAGGTAATCGAGCACCACCTTGATGTCTGCCCACATGCTCGGCCAGTCAAGCAGAAAGTCTGAAAGCAGGCCTTGGAGAGGCAGCAGTTCATTGCAGAAGAGATCAAGAAGCTTGAGGCAGCTGGTTTGGTCAGAGGAGTGTTGCATCTGACGTGGTTGGCAAATCTAGTGGTAGTCCGGAAAGCTAATGGGAAGTGTCGGAGTAATCGACCACGGGTACCCCGAGGACGGCAAGACGATATTTCAAGACATCGGGGCTAGCAAAGCCCCTCAGTCCGACTGTCCGGCCACTCTGCCGGCTCCCCGTCCGACTGCTCTGCCCGGCCGGCTGCCGACTGCCGGCTGCCGACTACGCCAACCAGCCGGCTGCCGACTGCACCAACCAGCCGGCTGCCGACTGCAGCCCGACCTGACACCGACAAAGACATCGACGAGACGGTCATACCGCGACGTCATCTACAGTGTATCTGTCCCTGGGCACTATTTTATAAAGTGCCCCAGGGACAAGGAGGCATGCACGTCACATACACATCTCTCATGGGCATGGTGTCCCATGCCCACTTGTCCCCCACGCCACTACCTAGCTTAGGTAGTAAGCTAGCTCCCACTATATATATAGCTAGCCATCCATCCATCCACTCCCCCATTCTCACACACACTCACGGCCACAAGCCATGGCCATACATGGCCGGCCACTAGCATGCCTCATATAGGCATATACCAGATCATATGCACTTGGCACTGATCCCAGATACAGCTCCAGGATCACTTTGTACTGTCCGATGCACACCCCAGATAGATACACTCAGACATGCAGTAGTAGGAGTATTATCTCTCCGGAGAGCTCCGAAGCTGGGTAAACCACCGCGTGCTACTCGCATACCCGCTCCCGGGCCTATCAACAGCAGTCTTACCCTCACACTAAGCCCTTGTGGCATCTGTCGACTCGCAAGCCCCCCGTGAGAAATACCACGACAGGAAGTGGAGGCTTTGCATAGATTTTACATATCTCAACAAAGCTTGCCCGAAGGACCCATTTCCCTTGTCGCGTATCGATCAGATTGTGGATTCCGCTTCAGGTTGTGATCTTCTCTCCTTTTTTGGTAACACCAAATCGTCATGTCCAAGGAAGATGATGAGAAGACGTTGGTCATTACTCCATGTGGTACGTACTGCTTTGTTTGCATGCCATTCGGATTAAAGAGTGTCGGGTCCACTTTTGCAAGGGCAATCCAGATTGGTTTTGAGCCACAGCTGCACAGAAACATAGAAGCTTATATGGATGGCATTGTGGTCAATACCATAGATAGAGCCACCCTTATTCAAGATTTGGAGGAGACGTTTGCTAATCTATGAAAGCTCAATTCGAAGCTCAACCCGGAGAAGTGTGTATTTGGAGTTCCCTCCGGCAAGCTGCTTGGGTTCTTTGTATCCCATCATGGGATCGAAGCCAACCCCCACAAGATCAGGGTTATCGAGTAGATCCAAGCGCCAAGAACAATTAAGGACGTGAGGCGTCTAACTGGATGCATTGCCATGCTAAGAAGATTCATCTCCAAGTCTGCCGAGCGCGCCCTGTCGTTCTTCAAAATTTTGAAGAAGGCAAGGCCTATGAAGTGGATCCCAGAAGAATATGTAGCTTTGCAAGGATTGAAGGCTTACTTGTCCTCTGTGCCTACCTTTGTTGCCCCAAAACCCCAGGAGCCATTGGTGATGTACTTAGCGGCAACCAACCGAGTGGTCGGTGCAGCTTTGGTAGCACAGCGAGAAGTGGATGCGGCAGAGAGTGAGCAGAGACCGGAGGAGTAATAGAAGGATCATGACAGCAATGAGCATGGCAATGAGAGAAACCCCAAGGACGCGACAAGGAAGAAACTGGTGTAGAGCCGAGTGTACTTCGTCAGCTCCCTGTTACAGGGGGCTAGATCGAGGTACTCTGGTGTGAAAAAATTGATCTTTGGTCTCATCATGGCCTCAAGGAAACTGGGCCACTACTTCCAAGCCCATGAGATCACGGTTGTCACTCGTTTCCTGTTGCAAAGGATACTCCAAAACCCATAGGCTACCGGCAGAATAGTGGAGTGGGCTTTGGAGTTATCCAGTTTTGGTTTGAAGTTTGAGAGTACATCAACTATTCAGAGCAGGGCGTTGGCAGAGTTTATTGCTGAATGGACGCAAACCCCTGACGAGGAAGTGTCAGAGACAGTTATTCCCGGCAAGGAATCGCCCCAAGAATGGATTATGGATTATGATGGTGCTTTTTCACTACAAGGTGCTGGAGCTGGAATGCTTCTTGTTGCCCCCTCCACGGAGCACTTGAAGTACATTGTCCAAATGCATTTTGCCCGGGAAGAAGCAACGAACAATACAGCAGAGTATGAAGGTCTCCTTGTCGGACTCAGGATCGTAGTTGAATTGGGAGTTAAGTAGCTGATCGTTCGAGGAGATTCACAACTTGTAGTGAGACAAGACAAAAAGGATTATCAAAGTCCGTTGATGGAGGCATACGTCGAGGAAGTGAGGAGATTGGAGGATCACTTTAACGGATTGCAAACAGAGCACGTACCCCACGCGGAAAACAGCATAGTTGATCATTTGTCAAAGTGTGCTGCGCAGAAGCTTCCTATGGAACCAGGGACTTTTGTTCTGCATCTCACTCAGCCCTCTGTATCCCCAGCAACAATGGCCTGGAAAAGGAGAAAGTTGGACTATGGTAAGCCTCTCCCGGTAGAGCCGTCCGCTCCCGGCAGAGACCCTGCCGGAAACAACTCATCAGAGCCTGCTGGACCACCCCTTCCATCCGGTCAATTAACCCCGCAAACGAGGCTTGTGCTCCTGCAGCAGAGGAGGTGCCGCTAGTCCTTGTTGCTGAGCCCCAGGCTCCAACTTGGGCAAGGCACATTGTCCACTTCCTCCAGACCGGAGAGCTTCCCGGTGACCAAGATGAAGCTAAAAAAGTAGCCTGGAGGGCCAGTATGTATCAGTTTGTCGATGACACTCTGTATAGAAGGAGAAGCAATGGTTTGAAATTGAAATGCATCTACCAGGAAGAAGGAAAGGAACTGCTTGCTGAGATTCACAAAGGAATATGCAGCTCCCACATTGGATCAAGGGCATTAGTTGGGAAAGGATTCCGGCAAGAATTCTATTGGCCCACAGCCCTCCAAGATGCGGTCGAGCTAGTCACGAAATGTGAAGACTGCCAGTTTCATTCCAAGAAAACACACCTGCCTACCCAAACTCTTCAAACAATCCCTCTATCATGGCCATTTTCGGTCTGGGGGCTCGATATCCTCGGCCCCTTCCCCCGAGCAATCGGGGCTTTGAATTCTTGTTTGTTGCTGTCGACGAGTTTACAAAGTGGCCGGAAGTGACTGTCGTGGGAAAGGTAACTGCTCAGTCAGCTATCAAATTCTTGAAAGATCTGGTGTGTCGTTTTGGAGTTCTGGCAAGGATCATTACCGACAAAGGCACCCAGTTCACAAGTCATGCCTTCATGCAATATGTTCATGCCCTCGGATGCAAGATCTCATTTGCCTCTGTGGCACACCCTCAGAGCAATGGACAAGCTGAGAGAGCGAACGCTGAAGTGCTACGCGGACTCAAGACAAGAAATTTTGATACACTGCAGAAGCACGACAGGCGGTGGATCAAGGAGCTGCCGGTAGTTCTCTGGTCCCTCAAAACGACACAAACGAGCTAACGGGCAGAATCCCTTCTCCCTGGTCAATGGGGGAGAAGCAGTTATCCCCACGAAACTCATTTATGGGTCTGAAAGTGCAACTATCCCTGGGTGGTTTTGGTAATTCCTAACAACATATAACTCATTGAGCTAATGCTACTTAAAGATAAACTTTTCAGGAAAACTTAGTGATTGGCATGGCATGGATGAGGAAAGTGGATCCCTCAAAATTCTACGGACAAAGGATTGGCTCAAGCTCAAAGCTCAGGACTCTATTTTTTCATTTTAAGTGGTCCAAGATCACATTGAGTCCATAGGAAAAGCCAATACTATTAAGAGGGGATGAGGTGTTGCCTAATGGCTTACTTGCTCAAAGTGCTTAGTGATATGCTCCAAAACCCTCAACTACTTTCTCACATCCACATATGTCCCAAACCAAAAGTCAAACTCGGCCCCATCGAAACTTTCTATCCGACGCCATCGAGTTCAGTTGACATAGCCACTGCCAGAAACCCTAGTATTTTCGGTCTAACCGACAGGGATCTCGGTCTCACTGAGATGGGATTGTAATCTCTCTGTTTCCCTTCATAACATTTCGGTCCAACCGAGATGAGCGATCGGTCCCACCGAGATTGCAATGCAAACTCTCTGTTTCCCTTTCGTAACACTTCGGTCCAACCGAGATGAGAGAATCAGTCCCACCGAGTTTGCCTGGCCAACTCTCTGTTAGTCCATTCCCAAAATTGGTCTCACCGAGATTACGTTGTGCCCTAACCCTAACAAAATCGGTCCCACCGAGTTGACATGTCGGTCCCACCGAGAATCCTAACATTCACATTTTGAACTAAATCGTTCTGACCGAGTTTGCTGATTTGTGTGTAGCAGTTAGATTTTTTTGTGGAGGCTATTTATACCCCTCCACCCACTCTTCATTCATGGAGAGAGCCATCAGAACATGCCTACACTTCCAACATATATTTTCTGAGAGAGAACCACCTACACTTGTGTTGAGGTCAAGATATTCCATTCCAACCTCATAAATCTTGATCTCTAGCCTTCCCCAAGTTGCTTTCCACTCAAATCATCTTTCCACCAAATCCAAATCCTATGAGAGAGAGTTGATTGTTGGGGATACTATCATTTGAAGCACAAGAGCAAGGAGTTCATCATCAACACACCATTTATTACCTCTTGGAGAGTGGTGTCTCCTAGATTGGTTAGGTGTCACCTGGGAGCCTCCGTCAAGATTGTGGAGTTGAACCAAGGAGTTTGTAAGGGCAAGGAGATCGCCTACTTTGTGAAGATCTACCCGAGTGAGGCAAGTCCTTCGTGGGCGACAACCATGATGGGATAGACAAGGTTGCTTCTTCGTGGACCCTTCGTGGGTTGAAGTCTCCATCAACGTGGATGTATGATAGCACCACCTATCGGAACCACACCAAAACTATCCATGTCTCCAATTGTGTTTGCACACTCCAAACTCCCCCCTTTACCCTCATATGCAATTGTTTTACTTTTCGCTGCTATACTCTTAGAATTGCATGTGTAGGATGATTGCTTGACTTGTGCTAAGTTGCTAAAATCTGCCTAGAACTAAAATTGGGAAAAGGCTAGATTTTATTTGGTCAAGTAGTCTAATCACCCCCCTCTAGACATACTTTTGATCCTATAAGTGGTATCAGAGCCAGGTTTCCATTTGCTTTGATTTCCATAGCGGTGGTCATAGCCTTGGTTTCACAACCTAGGAGAATATGGCGTCTAGCGAGGGAAATTACCACCATAGAGGTCCTTACTTTGATGGTACAAATTTTGCTAGTTGGAAGCATAAGATGAAAATGCATATTCTTGGACATAACCCCGCTGTTTGGGCTATTGTGTGTATTGGCTTGCAAGGTGAATTCTTTGATGGGAGAGAACCAAACCGTGAAGCTACCGCGAAAGAGTTGAAGATGCTACAATACAATGCTCAAGCTTGTGACATTCTCTTCAACGGATTATGCCCCGAAGAATTCAACAAAATCAGTCGTCTTGAGAATGCAAAGGAAATTTGGGACACTTTGATTGATATGCATGAAGGTACTGAACCTGTCAAGGAATCCAAATTGGATGTGCTTCAAAGTCAGCTTGACAAGTTCAAAATGAAGGATGGTGAAGGCGTCGCTGAAATGTACTCTAGGCTTGCTCTCATCACAAATGAGATTGCCGGCTTAGGAAGTGAAGAGATGACCGATAGATTCATCATCAAGAAGATTCTAAGAGCCTTGGATGGAAAATATGATACCATGTGCACATTGATCCAAGTGATGCCCAATTACAAAGATCTCAAGCCAACGGAAGTTATTGGAAGAATTGTTGCTCATGACATGTCACTCAAGGATAAGGAAGAGCTTCACAACAAGTCAAATGGTGCTTACAAAGCCTCGTGTGATGCTCCCACATCATCAAGTGAGAAGCAAACCTTCAATGAAGAATTGAGTCTAATGGTGAAGAACTTCAACAAGTTATACAAGAGTAGAAGCAAGGAAAGAAGTTCCAAGTCAAGGTCCTAAAATGACAAAAGATCTTCTAGTCGTGAGCGCAATTGCTACAATTGTGGAAGACCTGGACACTATTCCAATGAGTGTATGGCTCCCTAAAAAAGAAGAGAATATTCTCCCTACAAAAGAAGAAGTAGAAGAGAAGAATCACCATCAAGAGAGAGAAGGAGTAGAGATGATCGTTATGAACAAAGACCCTCTCGGAGAAGCAAGGACTCCGAAAGGAAGGACAAGTCATCAAGGAGCTACACAAAAAGAAGACATCAAGCTCATGTTGGTGAATGGGTATCCGGTTCCAACTCCGACAATCACTCCGAAAGAAGTTATCACTCTGACTTCGAATATACTCAAGATGAAGGTGTTGCCGGACTAGCACTTGTGACAACCAACTCCTTCGACATATTTGACTCTCCAAATGAAGGAATTGGGACATGCTTCATGGCTAAAGGTCCAAAGTAACACACCCCGAGTATGTTGATTTCAATAGTGATGAAGATGATTTGCTAGGAGATGATGATTTACTTGTTGACAAATCTAGTTATGAAAACTATGACGAGCTTGCTGTTAATCAAGATAATCAAGATAAAACGAATTACGATGATAAGAAGGAGATTGAGCGCCTAACTAAACAAGTAAACACTCTTAACTTAGCTCATGAAACTACCTTGGAAGATCATCGAGAGCTTTTAAGGACTCATGATAAGCTACGCTTTGAAAAGCTCAACCTTGAGCAAGAACATGAGTTTTTAAAGGCAATCAATGATGATCTTCGCAAGAAAAGTTCTTCTTACATTGCCAAGCGTTTACTCTTGTCTACTTACATGCCACAAGTTAAATCTAGTAACAAGAACAAGAAAGATTCTTCATCTAGTAGTAACAACAATCATGCTAAATACAATGTTGTTGCTTCTAGTAGCTCTCTTGATTCCACTAATGATTCTCTTAGCCAAGTTACACTTGAGCGAGAAAATAGCTTATTGAAGGGAATTATAGAGAAATGTGTTTACAAGAGCCTTGCCGAAAGCAAGCAATTTGAGGAAATTGTACGCAAGCAAGGAAGACACCGGAAGAATCAAGGTGTTGGTTTTGAACGAAAGTTTAATGCCAATGGAGTTGAGTGGGAAGAAGATCAATACCCCAAGACAAAGTTTGTTCCTCAACAAGAGAAGTATGATCCTACTTATTTCCAAGGAACGCAAGGCCAAGATGATCTACCACCACAAGACCACAAGCTAAAAGGAAAGGACAAGCTTCAAGAGGAGACTGATGCATTCGAGGAAGCACCTAAGGCCTTGATCAAGTGTGTTCCCAAGACTACATCAACTTCTACTTCAAGTACGACTACAACTCCAAGAACTCCCATCAAGATGGTGTGGATCCCGAAGAAGAAGAACTAGAGAGTTCTTGAGGATGAATCCGCCAGCCTACTTCACTCATATCATTTAGGCGAGGACAAGTGCAAACAACTTTCATATCTTGCACTAGTTCAAGGAGTCACAAACCCTCTTGTTGGTAAGACAAGGGACAAGGTAACCTAATGCTTCCATGGACATCATCTTGTATACACATCACTCTATGTCTATGGATATCCTTGTTTGTTCCTTGTGGGACTAACCCGTGTAGGTATTGGAAGTGCAACTCACTCCAAAGGATTGTTCCAAATGATCTACATCAACATTGAGCATCCACATCTTCAATGACTACATGAATTCATCATCAACAAAACCCAAGGTTAGTTGATCCCTCTTAGGGGGGATATCACATCTAGGGGGAGCCTTACTCTAATGAACTGAGCTAAAGCAACTCTAATAGTGTGAACACAACAATGCTTTATGTAAAAGTGGTAACCCCACTTGTGCTTAAACGATGAGTATGACCTATGACCAAATGTTCTCATTTGACTCCTAAGTCAATATACTCATATATAGATGACCTAGTCATCGCCAATTGCTTGATAGATGCTAGAGTGTTTGTGCATGCATCGTCACATATTTCTTTTGCCATCTCATTGTGTGAGCATGTTGGTTGCATATTTTACTCATTCGAGGACATCCATTTGTTGCTTTGATTGTTTGGATTTTTCTCTTTTGCCAAATGGATGGACAAGAATGCCTAAGAACTCCCTCTAGCTATCTATGCTTCTCTCGTCTCAAACTCTATTCATTCTACATCACAAAGTTTGAAAAAGTCAGATTCGAACCACTCAGTGTGAGGAGCACTCGGAGATCCCGATTTGTCATAGAGTTAAACTTCCAAAACCTCTTTGTGTATTTTGGTCTGACTGATTCATCCTTTTCGGTCCTACCGAGATCACTTAGTTGATCTAGGTTTTCAATCTCGGTGCAACCGATTAGAACCCTTCGGTCACACCGAGTTGTAGTTGTCGGTGTTCTGGGAACGGGGGTCCCCAGACTTGCCTGCCTGCGGCCTGCGGCGTGGCTCGAGGAGGGGCCCAGCACGCCCATCTTCATCAACACAGACCCAAGACCCTCGCGAGGGGCCAAGCCTCGCGGGGCGGACAACACGGAGCTTCCTCAGGCACGGCCTCATCAGGCTGGCTCGCGAGGAGGCAGAGATATCAAGGCGGGGTACCTCACGAGGTGCCCGTGACGCAAGCCATGACGACCAAGGGCGCCAGGCGGGCGCCAGCCCGCGCAGTGTCCTCCTTTCCTCTTTGGTGCAAAGGGAGCAAGCGCAGGCGAGAGCATCAAGTAAAGGCACCCGTTTCGGTGCAACGAGACCAAGACCAGTCCAACGGCAGGTAGGAAGTCATTGTGGAGCCCAAGCCAACGTCACCACCAGAGCCTTTGGCAGGCAAGGACCAACTTTAGTCAGGATAAGTGTACCAGATGTTCCCCTTCAAAATGGCCAATTGTTGGCGCCCTTCCCGCTCAATATTTGGGCCTTTGCCTATAAATAGGACTAGCCACCCCCAGGGTAGGGGGGCAATCAAGAAGGGAGAACCTAGAACCCAAGAGAGAAACTAGCTAGGATCGGATCGAGTAGCATCACAGAGAGAGAGAGATAGAGATCGAGGATCAAAGATCGGATCGAAATCAGAGAGAGAGAAGGGTGACCGGACTCCTCCTAGCAGTTCGTCCCCCCCCCCCAGCAAAGAACAGACCCTCACGAGGTTGTTCTTCCTTGTATTGTTCATCATCATCAGCCCAAGAGGCAATCCACCACACCACACACTGGAGTAGGGTATTACACCACAACGGTGGCCCGAACCAGTATAAACCCTGTGTCTCTTGTGTTGTTCTTTCCATATCTTAGATCTTAGCTAGGCGGAGGGGTGCAGGTAGGTAGAAGGCGAAATCTCCGCGCGCACCCCAGTGTTCGAACCTCAAGGGTCTGCCGGAACCCGAAATCCGACATTTGGCGCGCCAGGTAGGGGTTCGCCGGAATTCGTCTTCCACCACCCCGTTCTCCTCCGACCATCGCGCCCATGTCTGACCTCGTCGGGCCCGCGCCGAGCGCCGGGCTGCTCTCGCTTCCCACGTCGCCCAGACGGCTCCTGTCGGCGGGTGTCCTCGCCGTTCCCCGTCACCTGCCATCAACGCCGCCACCGGCCCGGCGGGGGACAAGCAGCAAGCATCGTCTCAGCATCCGTCAGTGCGGCAAGACGGCCACATCGCTACTCCCTCGCTCACCCCAGCTGGTTCTTCGTCCCGCGCACTCCGCGCACCCATGGAGGCTCGAGCTGCGCTCATCGCGGCAAACGAGCTCCTGCACTACCGTCCCGTCGACGACGTCTACGAAGAATGGCTTGACCGCATCGCCGAGCTCGTCCGCGCCGTATGGGGGTTCTCCTGCGTCGTCCGTTCCGCTGCACCGCACCCCGCCCCGCACGGGCGACGAGGCTCCGGCGGCGCCCCGGCCACCTCCTTCTCAACAAGGCGCCATGGCTCCAAGGCGCGTGGCCCCTGGGCGGAACCCGCTCCGTCAGGTGCCAGCGCGGCAAGAGCAGAGCTGCCAAGAAGTCCCTCGCCCGCAAGAAGCTGCCCGGGCGCTCTCTGCTCCAGCACGTCGCGACCATGCTCCTTCTCCCGCACGCCAAGACCCCGCGTTGCTCCCAGCTGCAGCGCGTGGGGACATGCAAGACCATGCTCCTGCTCCCTCACCACCGAGCTACGCAGCGTCGCGTGGCCCGGCAAGTTCAAGCCAGACCTGCCTCCTCGTTACGACGGCACGGCCGACCCTGCGGAGTTCCTCCAGCTCTGTGAGCTGGGCATCGAAGCTGCCAACGGAGACGAGAAGGTCATGGCGAACTGGTTTCCCATGGCTCTCAAGGACGGGGCCCGCACTTGGCTCCTGAACCTGGCCCCAGGCACGATCTCCTCTTGGGACGAGATGCGCACCCGCTTCATCGCCAACTTCCAAGGTACTCGCGACCGGCCACCCGCCGTGAGCGACATGCGCCGCATCAAGCAACAACCCGGGGAGACCCTGTAGAAGTACATCCAGCGCTTCAACAACGCACGCCTCAAGATTCCCAAGGTGACTGAGGAGGCCATCATCTCAGCCTTCTCCGACGGCGTGCGCGATGTCAAGATGAAGGAGGAGTTAGCGATGCATGAAGACCTGTGCACTTCCTTGGAGCTGTTCAACTTGGCAACCAAGTGCGCCAGGGCTGAGGAAGGGTGTCTCTCCCTCCTCGAGCTGCCTGCCGCAGACCCAGAAGAGAACAAGCCCAAGGCCAAGGATGTGAAGTGCAAGGGGGCTGCCGTGCTCGCGGCAGAACTAGACACCAAGCGGGGCAGAGATGAGCCCGAACCTTCCAAGGGCAGTCGATACTATGTGTACCACGACCTCCACACCCACAACACCAACGAATGTCAAGAGCTCCGAGCCATGCGAGAAGGAAGGATCGGCCGTCACCCCGACCGCGGTGACCGGGGCTATGGTCGAGGAGGAGGAAGGAACGCATGACGCTAGGAAGACCGTGGCCCGCGCCAAGGGTGGCGCGATCAACCTCGCGAGGATCACTGGCAAGATCCGCCTCGCGAGGGAGACTGGAGGGATCAGCCTCGCGAGGATCGCCCGCAAGGCAATGTAGGCCTCCCTCCGTTGCCGCCACAGCCAAGGAGAAACGAGGACCGCCACCAGGACGAGGGGGCTGGGGGCTTCCAGGAGCCGCGCGCGATCGCCTGCATCCTGGGCGGGGCTCAAGCCCCAGCCTCTCAACGCATCTTCAAGAAGTTCGCCCGCGAAGTGAATGCATTCCTCCCCAAGCTCGAAGCCACGCGCCCTCTCTGGTGGTCGGCGTGCGCCATCATGTTCAGCTCAGCAAATCAGCTCAAGTGTGCGGCTATAGTCGGAGTCCTCCTGATGCTTTGTTCCCCAATCATAAGCAACATGGTGGTCACCAGGATCCTCATCGATGGCGGGTCAGGGCTCAACGTCCTGTCCGTGGAAACATTCAACAATCTCCAAGTGCCCTATAGCCAGCTTCAGCCAACCAGGCCTTTCTCCAGAGTCACCGACGGCTCCACGGTCCCGATTGGGCAGGTCCGCCTCCCTGTCACCTTCGGGGCACGCGACAACTACCGCACCGAGCTCATCAACTTCGACGTCGCTCACATTCGCCTGCCGTACAATGCCATCCTTGGGTACCCAGCGCTGGCCAAGTTCATGGCCATAACTCACCACGACTACAACGTCCTCAAGATGCCAGGAAGTGGCGGAGTCATCACGGTGCCCTGTGAAGAGAAGGACGCGGTGTGTTCCCTGGAGCGAGCCTTTCAGGCCGCATCACTGGAAGACCCGGATCGCGGAAGCAGGAGGCTTCCCGAGACCGCCCCCAAGAAGAAGAAGACATCGTCCGGCCAGGCCCCTCAGGAGGCAGGCCCCTCTGGGCCCGCGCCAGCCCAGGGGGAACCTCCTTCCATCGCATAGGGAAGTGCACCTGGCGCCCTCCTCAGGCAGGGCTCGGGGGCTCTCCCCTGGAGGGCCACCGACCTGGCTAGGGTCACGAGGGAGGCGCTTGGGCACCACATGGAGGCGTGTTTTGAAGCACGTTTCCCTCAAGAAGGAGTAAGGCAAGGAGAGCCAGACCCTCAGGAGTTCGTCAGCAAGGCCATTCAGGAGCTACAGGAGTCAAGAGTCATGGAAGGCAGCCGCCGCCTACAAGCTGTGGCTCCCCATCCAGGCGAGGATGGTGGGCTGCGCGTCTGCATCGACATACCAGGGCTCAATCGAGTCGCCTCTCTGGAGCGCCTCTGGCCCTCGCGAGTGGGGCGCTACGAAGGTCCACCCCACAGCTACGTTCGCATGCCTTACGGCTTGCCGAACGCGGTTGCCACGTACCAGCGCCTCATAAGAGGCATCATGGAGGCTCAAGAGGCCAGGCGTTCCGCAGCCCTGGCGGAGATGGAGATGGTCCGCGAGGAGCCACCAGCGCCTCCGGAGCCTCCCGAGGCCCCTGGGCTTGGGGGCTCGTGAGGATCGGCTTCCGCAGCCCACCGAATCTGCTACACCAACACTCCTTCGTCCTCAACATCATCAGGGGCATCGTGAGCCGGTTCGGGGTGCTGAACTGCATTATCACAGACAACGGTTCGCAGTTCACCAGTAACCTCTTCAAAACATACTGTGCTAACCTTGGAACGCAGATATGCTACGCTTCGGTGGCGCACCCCCAAAGCAACGGCCAGGCCGAGCGAGCCAACGCAGAGGTCCTGAGGGGCCTCAAGACCAGGACGTTTAAGAAGAAGCTGGAGGCCTGCGACAGAGGTTGGTACGACGAGCTTCAGTCCGTGTTGTGGTCCATCCGCACAACCGCGACCAAGCCGACTGGAGAGACCCCGTTCTTCCTGGTCTACGGAGCCGAAGCGGTCCTCCCTCACGAGGTCAGATGTCGCTCCGCACGGGTCCTGGCGTTCGACGAGGCGCGGCAGGACACCATGCGGGGGATGGACCTCGTGCTGGGGGAGGAACGTCGCTGAGAGGCCGCGCTACGAGCGGCGAGGTACCAACAAGCACTGCGACGATATCACTACCGCACCATCCGCCCCAGAACTCTCGAGGTAGGCGACCTCGTGCTCAGGCGGGTTCTCCACAGGGAGGGACTGCACAAGCTCTCTCCCATGTGGGAGGGCCCGTTCAAGGTTGTTCATGTTCCCAGGCCTGGCTCCGCGCGCTTGGAGACTCAGGAGGGCGTGCCGGTCCAGAACGCATGGAACATCCAGCACCTCCGGAGGTTCTACCCCTAAAAAGGCCCAGAGCCTGTGAAGAAGGCGAATGCCCGTGAAGATTATCCTTTTTGGAAAAGGCCCAGAGCCTGTGAAGAAGGCGAATGCCTGTGAAGATTATCCTTTTTGAAAAAGGCCCAGAGCCTGTGAAGAAGGCGAATGCCTGTGAAGATTATCCTTTTTGGAAAAGGCCTAGAGCCTGTGAAGATTATCCTTTTTGGAAAAGGCCCAGAGCCTGTGAAGAAGGCGAATGCCTGTGAAGCTGTCGCGTTTGGGAAAAGGCCTGGAGCCTGTGAAGAGGGCAAATGCCTGTGAATCCTGACCCCCCAAGAAAGGCCCGGAGCCTGTGAAGAAGGCCAACGCCTGTGAAGCTCGCCGCCCGTGACACTCTCACGTAATAATGAGTTGGGGCTGTACACGCCCCGGAGTCTCAGGAGCGCCAGCCTCAGGCCCTGGGGCTCCCTCCCACGCCCAGTGGCAGCACTTAGCTCTGCGCTGGTGCGAAGACGTCGAAGACTAGATTAGGTGCCGGACGCGGCTTTTTCATTTGCTTTCCGCAGTTGGCTTGTTCATTCTCATTCGAAGTTTTATTGAAGCTGTTGCCGTCTTTGACTTGTGGTTCTTCGATTTTTCACTCTCCTGCCTCGATTTCTCTTATGCAAGGCCTCGCGAGGGGGGCAGCCGAGCGCCCTCGTGAGTGTTTCCGTCCTAGTCGTTCAAAGGTTTCGTGACCTTTGTCCATTACAGGAGCACCCCTCCAGTCCGTGCCCCACGGGCACCGCGACACGAACACAGGGCCTGGGTCGGTCGCCCCCCCCCCCCACGGCTGGGGCCGGGAACTATCCACGCGCGGGCACGTAGCCGGAAGGCAAGATAACGGAAGCAAAGCGATGATTAACAACAATAACCCAAACACACCCCCGCGGGGCTCCACGCTACTGTCTTTTTACGCAGGAAAAAGGAAAAGAAAGAACAAATCAGGCGCAGCTCGCCTCACACCGGCCTGTAGTGAAGACTCGAGCTGCCTCCAGGGCTCAGGCAGACTCCCTCTCGCGCTTCACCGAGGCGCGACGGTGGGCAGACGTGCTACCACCTCCCAAGTAGGTACGACGGCGTGGAGGCTGACCGCGGCCACCGCTAGAAGAGTCGCCGCCTGAAGAAGAACCGGTGAAGCTTGGGGAATCACGCGAGCACTGTCCTCTCCATCATCGTCGGGGCTGGGTCCCCGGCCGCGGTCGTCGTCCTCAGGGCAGCACCCTGCGCGGCGACCATCTTCCCCAAACACCCTCACGTAGAGGGTGGCATCACCGTCAAACTTGAAGTGCAGGGTGCACCGACGGCTCAGGCCACACGCACGGGCAAACGTCTGCCAACCGCGGGTCAAGGCCAGGCTCCCGGCCGTGGAGACCTCCAGTGAAGCCCATGAGGCCCGGCTGCAGCAGCCATCTGCCTAAAGCCAGAGGCCGCCCGGGGCGCCGGCCGGGAGCTCGCCGAGGAGGAAGCGAGGAAGTTGAAGTCGGGTGCTAGTCGGCTCAGCCGACCACACAACGAACTCCGGCAGCACCTCTGCGGCGCGAAAGCACGGCCTAGGGGAACGCGCGACCGAAGCGCGCCCCCCGGCCGCAGCAGTCCGCCCATCACCGTGCTGGAAATCATCTCCACAGCCGCGGGGAGCTGCCGTGGAGGCCACGGGATGTTTGCGAGGCGCCCTCGGCCGCGCTTGGGCGGGGGAGAGGCAGGCTCAACCTGGCGAGCCTTCCCCTTCTCTGCGGCCGAGAACCTCCTCGACGGAGCCATGAATAAGAAGGAGAAGCAAGGGGGAATGAACTGGAAGGGCGCGCGCCGCTCCATACTTATAGCCGGCGAGGGCCAACCGTCGGCCCCCACGATCGCAGGTAATCATGACCTGCTTTGCATGCAGGGACTTGTCCAATCCGTGCAGTTGCCGAGGCGCCGTGGGGAAGTGGAGACGCCCACGTCCAATCAACCACCACGCGGCGCCCAAGGCCTCAGGCTGTTAGGGCCCGCGGCGCTTCGCTCTTGACCTTTTGCCTCCCTGCATGGCCAAGTCCAGGCGCGCCTTGGGCCCGGGGGCTACTGTCGGCGTTCTGGGAACGGGGGTCCCCAGACTTGCCTGCCTGCGGCCTGCGGTGTGGCTCGAGGAGGGGCCCAGCACGAGCCATCTTCATCAACACAGACCCAAGACCCTCGCGAGGGGCCAAGCCTCATGGGGCGGACGACACGGAGCTTCCTCAGGCACGACCTCCTCAGGCTGGCTCGCGAGGAGGCAGAGAGATCAAGGCGGGGTACCTCACGAGGTGCCCGTGACGCAAGCCATGACGACCAAGGGCGCCAGGCGGGCGCCAACCCGCGCAGTGTCCTCCTTTCCTCTTTGGTGCAAAGGGAGCAAGAGCAGGCGAGAGCATCAAGTAAAGGCACCCGTTTTGGTGCAACGAGACCAAGACCAGTCCAACGGCAGGGAGGAAGTCATTGTGGAGCCCAAGCCAGCGTCACCACCAGAGCCTTTGGCAGGCGAGGACCAACTTTAGTCAGGATAAGTGTACCAGTTGTTCCCCTTCAAAATGGCCAATTGTTGGCGCCCTTCCCGCTCAATATTTGGGAAGAGGCCCAGGGCCTTTGCCTATAAATAGGACTAGCCACCCCCAGGGTAGCGGGGCAATCAAGAAGGGAGAATCTAGAAGCCAAGAGAGAAACTAGCTAGGATCGGATCGAGTAGCATCACACACAGAGAGAGAGAGACAGAGATCGAGGATCAAAGATCGGATCGAAATCAGAGAGAGAGAAGGGTGACCGAACTACTCCTAGCAGTTCGTCCCCCCCAGCAAAGAACAGACCCTCGCGAGGCTGTTCTTCCTTGTATTGTTCAAGAGGCAATCCACCACACCACACACTGGAGTAGGGTATTACACCACAATGGTGGCCCAAACCAGTATAAACCCTGTGTCTCTTGTGTTGTTCTTTCCATAGCTTAGATCTTAGCGAGGCGGAGGGGTGCAGGTAGGTAGAAGGCGAAATCTCCGCGCGCACCCCAGAGTTCGAACCTCAAGGGTTTGCCGGAACCCGAAATCCGACAGCAGTAAATGCCTGCAGTTTTGCATCTCGGTGCCACCGAGTTGTTCCACTCGGTCACACCGACAGGGTCAGGTTAGATATACCGACCGGTCAAATTTTGGAAAATTTTCCAAAACCTCTTTGCCCGCGCATAACCTACTCTGACTCTTCGGGTCTCCGGATCATCCTCTCGTCGCTAGTGACCTCCCGCCGCTGGTCTCCGCTGCCGTCAACGACAATCTGCACCGTCGTTGCCGCCGTTGCAAGTTCGCCGCCGAACTAGGGTACGAACTTGATCTTTGTGCTAATCCATAACTCTGATTCTTAGCACATTGCTTTGCCATGATTCCTGCCACGAATGAAATCATCCTGTCCAGCGAAAACGTCGCATAGATTAGTTTTGATTTGAAAATATAGGGTTAGGTCTCCGCCGAATTCATCTCAGACCGACCGAGTTGTAGAAATCGGTCTCACCAATTTGGCTTAGTCCATTGCACATGCGTTTTCGGTCTGACCGAAAATTGCAAATCGGTGTGACTGAGTTCAATTCTCTGTGAAACCCTAGCAGTCTCGGTGCCACCGAAATGTGACTCGGTCTGACCGAGTTCACTAGTTTAGGTTCCAAAAGTTGCTTCGATATCACCGAGTTTACAAATCGGTAGATCCGAAATGCTTTCTGTGAAGAACTAAAACTAAGTTTTTGGGTCAATTGTTTTGCAAAACTCCTGTACTTTGTGATGCTCGTCTACTCTACCTCATCTATAATCTATTCACAGGGTCTGCTGACAGTTTGCTTGCAAGATGTCTGACCAAAGTGACAGCCAGAACAAATCTGAGGAGCAGGTTCAACTGAGTGAGGGCACTAGTCCCTCCAGCTCTTTTGATGATGGAAGCAGGAGCACACCAAGCAACTTGCCCAAAGCAGCCACCAGAACAAGGAAGAAGAGTACTTCTGATTCAGTGGATGAAGATTCTGTGGCTGCTGAGGATGAGGCCACTTCAAAGAAAAAGGTGCTGAAAAAGGAGTATGGCTCAGCTGCTATAGTCAAGCCAGGGATGCATAAGAAGGCACCAGCAAAGAGAGTCCCCATGTCTAAGGCTAGAGCATCCACTGCTGAAACCTCCAAGCCATCTGAAGAGGCAGTTGGAGAAGGCAAGAAAAGGAAGGAAAGGGTCAAGAAGACCACTGCCAGAGTGCTTGGCAGATTATCCATTATGAGAGATGATGATGAAGAGGAAGAGGATGCTGCACCAGCACCCAAAGCTCAAAAGCTCATGGGAGATGCAATCAGATCAGGGGCTGCTCCATCCAAGCCCAAAGCTGCTCCCAAGGCTACTACTCCAGCTCAGAAGCCTAAACCCAAGAGAAGCACTAGAAACATTCGTGCTGAGGAAAAGAACAAGGCCCCAGTGCCTGAAGCTGCTGAAGAAGATGAAACTCAAGTGTTGAGGAAGGTGAAACCCAAGATCCCTGACCATAATGGTGCTCACCCAGTTGCAGAAAACATGAAAATCAGGAAGGATGCAGGACTGAGACTATGGAGACAGTCCGATCCATATGCTGTCAGGAGAAGGACTGCTATGGACTACAGGTTTCACACCAAGGAACAACAACATTTTTATGAGACAGTGTTGCTTGACAAGAAGCCCATCTTGTGTGACATGAAATGGGTTGACTAGGAATACATCCAAGAGAATGAAGATCACTATCCAGGTGTCTATGACAGCTTCAAGGCATGTGGAGTTGACACATTTGTTGCCCAGAAGCTCACCAAATGGAACGGTGAGTTGATCATGCAGTTCTACTCCACTGCCCATTTCTACCCAGATGGAAAGATCATTTGGATGTCCGAAGGTACAAGGTACCAGTCCTCTGTTGAAGAATGGGCTCAGTTGATCAATGCCCCAAAAGAAAGTGAGGATGACTTGGATATTTATGCTGAGAAGAAGAAAGACCACAACACAATGGCCAACATGTACAAAGAGATCCCAGATGCTGCTTTGGATACACATAAGTTTGGATTTGTCCACTACTTGTTGTCTAGTCTGCCTACCATAAACTGGATTCTAAGGCACACGCTGCTACCCAAGTCAGGTGATCACAAGATGATCAGAGGACATGCTATAAACTTGCTGCACATATTTGATGTCCCACAGAAGTTCAAGGTCATGAGTTTGATTGTTGAGACAATCAAGAGGAATGCTGCTGACCAGGAGAGAAGTTGTGGGTATGCCCCACAAATTCAGGAGCTCATCAACTCAAAGATGGGCACAGGCACTTATCTTTTGGATAAGGAGCACCTACCCATATATCCTGAATTTGAAGACAACACTGTGGTGATGGATGAAAATGAACCATCTTCAGCTCAAGCACATGAGAAGAGAGAGAAGGCAAGGGCAGAGAAAGCTACAAAGATGCCAACTATTGAAGAGGCATCTCAAGTGTTCTTGAAATCCAAACAAGATCAACTTGGATATCTGATCCAATCTACCTTGAGGATTGAGAAGGGCTTGGCCACCCTGACTAAGAACTAGGAAAGTTTGGAGAGGATCGTTGAGCAGAAATTCTATGATCCGGATGTCAAGGTAACTGATATCCAAACTGCAGTTGACCAGCTACAGGAGGAAGCAGAGGAGAAGAAGGGCAAGTCTATCACTGATGCTTTCAAGCGAGTGCCATGAAGCCCAAGGTCTGTTGCAGTGCCCGTGACAGATACTAGAGCTTCAGTGTCAGCACCAGCAGCCACAGCTCCAGTGCCACCTCCAGCACCCACTCCATCAGCTCCATCTACTTCATCGGAAGCTTTCGTCCTTGGAGTCCTATCAACACCACCTCCCGAAGATCAAGCCAGAGAGTCGTTTAGCACTATGCATTTTTGAACTTTTTGGTAACTTGTTGCCAAAGGGGGAGAAAAATGTATAGATCATAGGCTTCGAGAGAGAGTGTTGTTCTTTTTATCTCTCTTGCTATTTTGGTTGAACCTTTTTTATTGAGTGCTTGTGTGAGACACTTTATGTCCTTGTGAGATACTTGTTGATCATGTGTTTGATCATATGCTACCCTTAATGTTTGGTTGAATGATGCTATCCTTTATATTCCTTATATGATCATTCACTTGCTTGGTGATGAGTGCATGCTTTTAATCTTCATCATTTTGAGTGCTCCACCAAGATGTAGGTGACATGGAAGAGTAACCCATGATCCTAATCGATTGTGCATTTGCATTCAAAAGCAAATTTTAAATAATGCAAAATTTAGGGGGAGCTCTTGCTTATCACATACTTCTCAAAGCGATGATGTTTTTTCAATCTTACTTATCATTTGTCGAAGCTTTGATCTATATGTTGTCATCAATTACCAAAAAGGGGGAGATTGAAAGTGCAACTATCCCTGGGTGGTTTTGGTAATTCCTAACAACATATAACTCACTGAGCTAATGCTACTTAAAGATAAACTTTTCAGGAAAGCTCAGTGATTGGCATGGCATGGATGAGGAAAGTGGATCCCTCAAAATTCTAAGGACAAAGGATTGGCTCAAGCTCAAAGCTCAGGACTCTACTTTTCTCATTTTAAGTGGTCCAAGATCACATTGAGTCCATAGGAATAGCCAATACTATTAAGAGGGGATGAGGTGTTGCCTAACGGCTTACTTGCTCAAAGTGCTTAGTGATATGCTCCAAAACCCTCAACTACTTTCTCACATCCACATATGTCCCAAACCAAAAGTCAAACTCGACCCCACCAAAACTTTCTATCCGGCGCCACCAAGTTCAGTTGACATAGCCACTGCCAGAAACCCTAGTCTTTTCGGTCTCACCGATAGGGATCTCGGTCTCACCGAGATGGGATTGTAATCTCTCTGTTTCCCTTCGTAACGTTTCGGTCCAACCGAGATGAGCGATCGGTCCCACGGAGATTGCAATGCAAACTCTCTGTTTCCCTTTCATAACACGTCGGTCCAACTGAGATGAGCGAATCGGTCCCACCAAGTTTGCCTGGCCAACTCTCTGTTAGTCCATTACCAAAATCAGTCTCACCGAGTTTGTGTAACCGGTCTCACCGCGATTACGTTATGCCCTAACCCTAACAAAATCGGTCCCACCAAGTTGACATGTCGGTCCCACCGAGAATTCTAACGTTCACATTTTGAACTAAATTGGTCTGACCGAGTTTCATGATTCGGTCCCACCGAGTTTGGTGATTTGTGTGTAACGGTTAGATTTTGTGTGGAGGCTATTTATACCCCTCCACCCACTCTTCATTCATGGAGAGAGCCATCAGAACATGCCTACACTTCCAACATATATTTTCTGAGAGAGAACCACCTACACTTGTGTTGAGGTCAACATATTGCATTCCAACCACATAAATCTTGATCTCTAGCCTTCCCCAAGTTGCTTTCCACTCAAATCATCTTTCCACCAAATCCAAATCCTGTGAGAGAGAGTTGACTGTTGGGGAGACTATCATTTGAAGCACAAGAGCAAGGAGTTCATCATCAACACACCATTTATTACCTCTTGGAGAGTGGTGTCTCCTAGATTGGTTAGGTGTCACTTGGGAGCCTCCGTCAAGATTGTGGAGTTGAACCAAGGAGTTTTTAAGGGCAAGGAGATCGCCTCCTTCGTGAAGATCTACCCGAGTGAGGCAAGTCCTTCGTGGGCGACGGCCATGGTGGGATAGACAAGGTTGCTTCTCCGTGGACCCTTCATGGGTGGAGCCCTCCGTGGAGTCGCGCAACCGTTACCCTTCGTGGGTTGAAGTCTCCATCAACGTGGATGTATGATAGCACCACCTATCGGAACCACGCCAAATATCTCCGTGTCTCCAATTGCGTTTGCACACTCCAAACTCCTCCCTTTACCCTCATATGCAATTGTTTTACTTTCCGCCACTATACTCTTAGAATTGCATGTGTAGGTTGATTGCTTGACTTGTGCTAAGTTGCTAAAATCTGCCTAGAACTAAAATTGGGAAAAGGCTAGATTTTTATTTGGCCAAGTAGTCTAATCATCCCCCCTCTAGACATAATTTCGATCCTACAGGGTCGCCTCGAGTGCTTGCCTATGATGAAGTAGCGCAAGATCAGCACCGGCGTGACGACGCTGTGCTACTCGAGGAGAACCATCTCCGGGCTGGTACACGTGATGCACGCTAGCAGCAAGCCCTGCGTCGCTATCATAGCCGCAGGGTTCACGCCCGGTGTTTTGAGGAAGGTGACCTTGTCCTTAGGCGTGTTCAGTCCGCCAAGGGTACAAACAAGTTGTCACCGAAGTGGGAAGGCCCTTACCAGGTAGTACGAGTCACCAGACCTGGCATAGTCCATCTGGAGACCAGAGATGGCACTCAGTTGAAAATATGGAATATTGAGCATCTCCACAAGTTCTACCCGTAAGGCGTGGCTGTCGGGCCCTACCCGCCAGCCACCCTTTTGTACAGGCCTTGCCTCAGCTACATGTAACCCCTTATACAAAGCCAGGGCGATGACCCAGTGCAAGAGAAAATAAAGAAGCACTATGGGGGGCCCCCGACCAAGATTGCATGCATGCATGAGCATTCCAAGACCACTGCATAAGCATTTCCTGAGCATCTTCATATGCATATAGATAGGATCGCATCCTGCATTCATTCTCATTTGCATGATGCTGCAGGTTCCTGTCGTGAATTTGGCTTCAGCGAGGAGATGAGGAGATTAGCCGGCACGGTGATCCCTGGCAAGCCAGCCAGATAAGTTCTACCTCTTGTTTGTTAATGTTCTGTAAGCTATAATTTGTGCATGAGGAAGCCTCGCCACTCTTTTGAGACTTAGGTGCTCCCATCCCTGACTCAAACGTTGCTTCGGTCAGGATGGTCGCAGTGGCCTTTGGTAGAAACAAGTTGGCGGGGGGCTGGCCCCTTTGTCTGTTGCCCGATAGACACAACTCTCCGTCAGACAAAAGGGGTGCCGGCAGGATAGCCTGCCAGAGAAAACTTGTTTATTTACATTAAAGAGGCATCTCACCTCTGCATGGACATACACATGCACGGGTTCCCGGCAAGGTCCATCTTTTTCGTTAATATACTGATACGAGTACAGGCATTACAGAACACAAATACGGACTCGAGAGATTACATTATTTGAATTAAACTTTGGCAAATGCCGGCAGATTTAAGACTGAAAAAAGATAAGTGCCCCGTAATGCATTTGCCCCTATCCATCTCCTACAGGAAGAGGTCGAAGAGCCCGGAGGTGGGCACAACTGGGATTCGACGCCTCCCCAGGATCAGGACGGCGTCACTCCCCAGCAAGGAGGAAGAAACCGGATGGCATGCGTGGATGGTGACACTGCCGGAGGACCATATGGGGGGCATGGAGTCACTGGCAAACACGACTCATCGGAACAGTCGTCCCTGTTCTTGACGCGTCGTGGGTTGCTGTCGGATTTCGGGTTCCGTCAGACCCTTGAGGTTCGAACACTGGGGTGCGCGTGGAGATTTCGCCTCCTACCTACCTGCACCCCTCCGCCTCGCTAAGATCTAAGCTATGGAAAGAACAACACGAGAGACACATGGTTTATACTGGTTCGGGCCACCGTTGTGGTGTAATACCCTACTCCAGTGTGTGGCGTGGTGGATTGCCTCTTGGGCTGATGATGATGAACAATACAAGGAAGAACAGCCTCGCGAGGGTCTGTTCTTGGCTGGGGCGACGAACTGTTGGGAGGAGTTCAGCACCCTTCTCTCTCTCTCTCTCTCCGATTGTAGATGCCCCTCTCCCCTGGGGGTGGCTAGTCCTATTTATAGAGGCCCTGGTCCTCTTCCCAAATATCGAGCGGGAAGGGAGCCAACAATGGCGGGCTAATTTGAAAGGGGACAGCTCGTACCAGCTATCTTGACAAAAGCAGTCTTCGCCTGCACAAAGCTCTGGTGGTGACGCCATCTTGGGCTCCACAATGACCTCCGTCTTGCAGTCCTCCTGGTCCTGGTCTTGTTGCACCGAAATGGCAACGTTTGCCTGATGCCTCGGTACTCCGCGGCTGCGCTTGCCCCCTTTGCACCAAAGAGGAAAGGAGGACACTGCGCGGGCTGGCACCCGCCTGGCGCCCTTGGTCGCCATGGCTTGCGTCACGGGCACCTCGTGAGGTACCCCGCCTTGATCTCTCCGCCTCCTCGCGAGCCAGCCTGATGAGGCCGTGCCTGAGGAAGCTCCGCGTCGTCTGCCCCGCGAGGCTTGGCCCCTCGCGACGGTCTTGGGTCTGTGTTGGTGAAGATGGGCCATGCTGGGGCCCCCTTTGAGCCACGCCGCAGGCCGCACGCAGGCAAGTCTGGGGACCCCCGTTCCCAGAACGCCGACAGTAGCCCACGGGCCCAAGGCGCGCCCGGGCTTGGTCGTGCAGGGAGGCGAAAGGGCAAGAGCGAAGCGCCACGGTCCCTAACAGCCTGCGGTCTTGGGCGCCGCGTGGAGATTGATTGGACGTGGGCGTCTCCACTTCCCCATGGCGCCTCGGCAACTGCACGGATTGGAAAAGTCCCTGCATGCAAAGCGGGTCATAATTACCTGCGATCGTGGGGGCCGTCGGTTGGCCCTCGCAAGCTATAAGTACGGATCGGCGCGCGCCCTTCCAGTTCATCCCCCTTGCTTCTCCTTCTTCTTCATGGCCCCGTCGAGGAGGTTCTCGGTCGCAGAGAAGGGGAAGGCTCGCCAGGTTGAGCCTGCCTCTCCCCCGCCCAAGCGCGGCCGATGGCGCCCTTGCAAACACCCTATGGCCACCACGGCAGCTCCCCCGCGGCCGTGGAGGCGATTTTCAGCACGGCGACGGGCGGATTGCTGCGGCCGGGGGGCGCGCTCCAGTCGCGCGTCCCCCTAGGCTGCGCTTTCGTGCTGCAGAGGTGCTGCCGGAGTTCGTCGTGTGGTCAGCGGAGCCGACTAGCACCCGGCTTCCGCTTCCTCGCTTCCTCCTCGGCGAGCTCCCGGCCGGCGCCCCGGGCGGCCTCTGGCTTTAGGCCGACGGCTGCTTTATCCGGGCCTCATGGGCTTCACTGGAGGTCTCCGCAGCCGGGGGCCTGGCCCTGGCCCGCGGTTGGCAGACGTTTGCCCGTGCGCGTGGCCTGAGCCGCCGTTGCACCCTGCACTTCAAGTTTGACGGTGATGCCACCCTCTTCGTGAGGGTGTTTGGGGAAGATGGTCGCCGCGCAGGGTGCTGCCCCGAGGACGACGACAGCGGCCGGGAACCCAGCTCCAACGACGATGGAGAAAACAGCGCTCGCGTGACTGGCGGCGCTCGGGGTTCCCCAAGCTTCTCCGGTTCTTCTTCAGGCGGCGACTCTTCTAGCGGTGGCCGCGGTCAGCCTCCACGCCGTCGCATCTGCTTGGGAGGTGGTAGCGTGTCCGCCCGCCGTGGCGCCCCGGTGAAGCGCGAGAGGGAGCCTGAGCCCCGGAGGTAGCTCGAGTCTTCCCTGCAGGCCGGTGTGAGGCGTGCTGCGCCTGATCTGTTCTTTCTTTTCCTTTTTCCTGCGCAAAAAAGACAGTAGTGTGGAGCCCCGCGGGCGGCGTGTTTGGGTTATTGCTGTTAATCATCGTTTTGCTTCCATTATCGTGCCTTCTAGCTACGTGCCCTCATGTGGATAGTTCCCGGCCCCAGCCGTGGGGGGGGGGCGACCGACCCAGGCCCTGTGTTCGTGTCACGATGCATGTGGGGCACGGACTGGAGGGGTGCTCCTGTAATGGACCCAGGTCGTGAACCCTTTGAACGACTAGGACAGGAACACTCGCGAGGGTGCTAGGCTGTCCCCCCCCCTTGCGAGGCCTTGCATAAGAGAAATCGAGGCAGGAGAGTGAAAATTCGAAGAACCACAAGCCAAAGACGGCAACAACTTCAATAAAACTTCGAATGAGAAGGAACAAGCCAACTGTGGAAAGCAAATGAAAAGCCGCGTCCGGCACCTAATCTAGTCTTCGACGTCTTCTCACCAGCGCGGAGCTAAGTGCTGCCACTGGGCGTGGGAGGGAGCCCCAGGGCCTGAGGCCAGTGCTCCTGAGACTCCGGGGCGTGTACAGCCCCAACTCATTATTACGTGAGAGTGTCACGGGCGGCGAGCTTCACAGGCTCCGGGCCTTTTCCAAAACGCGACAGCTTCACAGGCATTCGCCTTCTTCACAGGCTCTAGGCCTTTTCCAAAACGCGACAGCTTCACAGGCATTCGCCTTTTTCACAGGCTCTGGGCCTTTTCCAAAATGCGACAGCTTCACAGGCATTCGCCTTCTTCATAGGCTCTGGGCCTTTTCCAAAACGCGACAGCTTCACAGGCATTCGCCTTCTTCACAGGCTCTGGGCCTTTTCCAAAACGCGACAGCTTCACAGGCATTCGCCTTCTTCACAGGCTCTGGGCCTTTTCGAAAACGCGACAGCTTCACAAGCAATCGCCTTCTTCACAGGCTCTGGGCCTTTTTAGGGGTAGAACCTCCAGAGGTGCTGGATGTTCCATGCGTTCTGGACCGGCACCCCCTCCTGAGTCTCCAAGCGCGCGGAGCCGGGCCTGGAAACATGAACAACTTTGAACGGGCCCTCCCACATGGGAGAGAGCTTGTGCAGCCCCTCCCTGGAGAGAACCCGCCTAAGCACGAGGTCTCCTACCTCGAGAGCTCTGGGGCGGATGTTGCGGCAGTGATATCGCCGCAGTGCTTGTTGGTACCTCGCCGCTCGCAGCGCGGCTTCTCGGCGACGTTCCTCCCCCAGCACGAGATCCATCCCCCGCATGGCGTCCTGCTGCGCCTCGTCGAACGCCAGGACCCGCGCGGAGCGACGTCTGACCTCGTGAGGGAGGACTGCTTCGGCTTCGTAGACCAGGAAGAACGGGGTCTCTCCAGTCGGCTTGGTCGCGGTTGTGTGGATGGACCACAACACGGACTGAAGCTAATCGTACCAACCTCTGCCATAGGCCTCCAGCTTCTTCTTGAACGTCCTGGTCTTGAGGCCCCTCAGGACCTCTGCGTTGGCTCGCTCGGCCTGGCCGTTGCTTCGGGGGTGCGCCACCGAAGCGTAGCATATCTGCGTTCCAAGGATAGCACAGTATGTTTTGAAGAGGTTACTGGTGAACTGCGAACCGTTGTCCGTGATGATGCAGTTCGGCACCCCAAACTGGCTCACGATGCCCTTGATGACCTTGACTGCGGAACCCGCGGGAATGGTGCGGACAGCTTCTACTTCAGCCCACTTGGTGAACTTGTCCATGACGACGTAGAGGTAGCAGTAGCCCCCTGGCGCCCGAGGAAACGGGCCCAAGTTGTCCAGCCCCCAGACTGCGAATGGCCACGAAAGGGGTATAGTCTGCAGGCCTCCTGCTGGCTGATGGATCTACTTGGCGTGGAACTAGTAGGCCTCACAAGCTTTCACTAGTTCGACGGCGTCATTGAGCGCGGTGGGCCAATAAAACCCACTGCGGAACGCCTTGCCGACGAGGTTCCATGATGATGAATGATGTCCACAGTCTCCGCCGTGTATATCTTCCAGCAGTTCCTTCCCTTGCTCCCTGGGGATGTAGCGCAGGGATACATCGTTTGGTCGCTTCCAGTAGAGCTCTCCATCCTTGATGCAGTATGCCGTGGCCTGGCGTGCTACTCGCTCTGCTTCCTCCTCCTTCTCCGGCAGGGTCCCTTGTGTTAAGTAACTCCGGAGCTCCGTGATCCAGCATCCCTCCTGAGGTTCCATCGTCAGGAGCAGGCGTGCTCCTGAGGCCGGGCCATAGGCCGGAGCTCCTGAGGCAGGTGGCTGGGGGAGCTTCTCCCGAGGCTGAGCCGTGTTTGACAATGACGGCAGGGCTGAGGGCTTGAAGAGCCGCTCCTCGAAAACGCCAGGCTCCTGAGGTAACCGCTTGGACGCCCGTTTGGCGATGTCGTCGACCTCCTGATTGGTGCCTCGGGGCACATGCTGCAACTCCAACCCCCAGAACTGCTTCTCCATCCTGCGGACCTCCGCAAGGTAGGCTTCCATGTGCTCATCTTTCGGCTCGTACACCTTGTTGGAGAAATTGACAAGGAGCTGCGAATCGCCCTTGATGGTGAGGTGTTTCACCCCCAGGGCAGCTGCGGCCTTCAAGCCCGCTATTAAACCTTCATACTCCGCTATGTTGTTGGAGACCTTTTCACCTTGCTGGAAACAGAGTTACACGGCGTAGTAGAGCTTGTCTTGAGTGGGCGATATAAGCACCGCCCCAGCCCTAGCGCCATGCCTGGAGAACGCCCCATTGAAGTACATGACCCAGCCTTCTGGCGCCTTGCTTCTCGGGGAGAGGGACCGATCCTCGTCGGCCTTGAGGCCTGGTGCCTCCGTCCATTCTGCCACAAAATCCGCCAATGTTGCTCCCTTGATGAGTCTGGTCGTGCTGAATTCGAGCTGAAACGCTTGTAGTTCTAAGTTCCACTCAGCGACCCTTCCAGCTGAGTTAGGTCTCGTGAGCACTCTCTCCAGGGGGTATGACGAGATGACCTTGATGGGGTGACCCTGAAAATAGTGCCACAACTTGCGCGAGGCCACCAGTAGCGCGAAGAGGATTTTTTGAGGCATGGGGTACCGTGCCCTCGCATCCCGCAACACCGTGCTGGTGAAATACACCGGGTGCTCGACAAGGTTGGGTGCATCAGTGCTGGTGGCTCCCTTCGGAGACCAGGGCACCTCTTGAGGCGATGAGGCCTCCTGAGGCTGGCCATCTGGGGGAGGGGCCTCTTCCGCCTCCGGTGCACTCCTCTGCGGCGGCTGATCCTCCTTAGCCGCGGTGGCGGTTTCTGTGGGCCTTCCTTGTTCCTGTTTTGCCTTGTCCCGGGGCTGCTGCTGCGGTTTTGATTCGATGCTCCTCTCTAACCACCACCAGGGCCGCGCTGGCGGAGTACGGAGTGGCGGCAAGGTAAAGCACCAGGGGCTCTTGAGGGCGCGGAGCCACCATGACCGGTGGGCTGGTTAGGTATCTCTTGAGATCCTGGAACGCCTTGTCGGCCTCTTCAGTCCACTCAAAGGGCCCCTTTTTCTTCATTAGCTGGAAGAAGGGCAGCGCTCGTTCCCCCAACTTGGAGATGAAGCGCCCTAGCGCGGTCACGCGCCCAGTGAGCTTCTGCGTTTCTCTGAGGGTCTTTGGCGGGCTCATGTCTTCCACCGCCTTGACCTTTTCTGGGTTAGCCTCGATGCCTCGGTGGGACACGAGGAAACCCAAGAGCTTGCCCGAGGGGACTCCGAACACACAGTTCTCTGGGTTGAGCCGTAGGTTCACTGCGTTGAGGCTCGCGAAGGTTTCCTCCAGGTCTTGTATCAGGGTCCTGGCCTCCCGAGACTTTACCACAATGTCATCGACGTAAGCTTCAACATTCTTCCCAAGCTGCGGGCCCAAGGTGATGTGCATCAGCCGCTGAAAGGTCGCCCCTGTGTTACGCAGCCCGAATGGCATGCATGTGTAGCAGTACACCCCGCACGGCGTTAGGAAGGCTGTCTTTTCGACGTCTTCTACCGCCATCTTGATCTGGTGATACCCAGAGAAGGCATCCAAGAAGCATAGCAGGTCGCATTCCGCGGTGGAATCGACGATCTGGTCGATGTGTGGGAGCGGGAACGGATCTTGCGGGCATGCTTTGTTGAGGTTGGTGAAGTCGACACACATGCGCTCCTTCCCTCCCATCTTTGGCACAACGACAGGGTTGGCCAACCAATCCGGGTATTGGACCTCGCGAATGACCCCAGCGGCTTCTAATTTGCAGGTCTCTTGGACGATGAAGGCCTGCTTTTCTGTGGACTGCCGCCTGGCCTTCTGCTTCACAGGGCGCACGTTGGGGCACACGTTGAGGTGATGTTCGATTACTCTCCTAGGGATCCCTGCCAACTGGTCAGGCTCCCAAGCGAATACCTTCTTGTTTGTGCGCAGGAACCTGACCAGGGCCTCCTCCTGCTCGGGTTCGAGGTTGGCACCTATGGTGAAAGTGGCGTTGGTGGACCCGTCCTCATCGACGGGTATCTTCTTGGTTTCTGCCTTGTCTTGGGTGAACAACTATTTCTTCTTGGCGGGTGCAGCCCCCTTGGGCTCGGGGGTCTCCAAGTCGGCGGGCTGTGCTGACGCCGCCGTCTTGAAGGCGAGCTTGAGCACCCGCAGCGCGTCTCCGGTGTCCCCATGCACGATGAGGACACCGCTGTTCCTGGGCATCTTCATGAGGTTGTACGCCGGGTGCGTCGCGGCCATGAACTGGGCTAGCGCTGGGTAGCTGAGGATGGCGTTGTAGGGGAGGCCGATGGGGGCGATGTCGAAGTCGACCAGCTCCGTGCGGAAGTTGTTGTAGGTGCCGAAGGTTACTGGGAGCCGGATCTGTCCCAAGGAGCTGGATGATCCGCCCCCAACGCCTGAGAAGGGCCGGCTGGGTTGCAGCCGTTCCAGGGGTATACAGAGGAGGTTGAAGGCCTCGACCGAGAGCATGCTGAGGCCCGCACCGCCATCGATGAGGGTTCTGGTGACGGCCACTTGGCAGATGGTGGGGGTGCACAGCATGGGGAGCGCACCCGAGCAGGCCGAGTTGGAGGGGTGGTCCTCCGAGCTGAAGGTCAGGCCGGCCTTGGGAGCCGCCCAGTCCGGGAGAGCCCCCTACCACGTGGAAGCGGCCCTGACCCGGCGGATGAACGGCTTGACGTGGTGACTTGTAGGCGGTGCCTGCGAGCCGCCCAGGAGGGCCGCGATGACCAGGGGTGTTGGTGTAGCGCGATGGGCGGGGAAGAGGCTACGGGGCTCTTCCCAAGAGGCCACGGAGGCTGCCGGTAGGTGGAGCAGCCATGTGTGCGGAGCGCCGGTGAGGGCCATGGGGAGCCAGTTGGCCATGACCCTATCGTCACCTCCAACTTCGAGGAGGGCCTCCTCGCTCGCCAGCAAGAAGGCCAGCGGATTTGTCGCGCCGCCGTAGCGCGGCGGCGTCGTTGGCTTGAACTTGTCCGACCATCGTACCCGTTGCAGGGCTGGGGCCAGGGCTCGGAGCCCCCTGGCCCCCGTGCTGGCGCCGGCAGCCAGAGCGGGCGACGCGCTACTCATCGCGAGGCAGGCCATGGCGGTGGCGGAAGAGAAAACTCCGGTGCACCCCCTACCTGGCGTGCCAAATGTCGGATTTCGGGTTCCAGCAGACCCTTGAGGTTCGAACACTGGGGTGCGCGCGGAGATTTCACCTCCTACCTACCTGCACCCCTCTGCCTCGCTAAGATCTAAGCTATGGAAAGAACAACATGAGAGACACAGGGTTTATACTGGTTTGGGCCACCGTTGTGGTGTAATACCCTACTCCAGTGTGTGGCGTGGTGGATTGCCTCTTGGGCTGATGATGATGAACAATACAAGGAAGAACAACCTCGCGAGGGTCTGTTCTTGGTTGGGGCGACGAACTGCTGGGAGGAGTTCAGTCACCCTTCTCTCTCCCTCTCTCTTTCCGATTGTTGATGCCCCTCTCCCCTGGGGGTGGCTAGTCCTATTTATAGAGGCCCTGGTCCTCTTCCCAAATATCGAGCGGGAAGGGAGCCAACAATCGCGGGCTAATTTGAAGGGGGACAGCTAGTACCAGCTATCCTGACAAAAGCAGTCTTCGCCTGCAAAAAGCTCTGGTGGTGACGCCGTCTTGGGCTCCACAATGACCTCCGTATTGCAGTCCTCCTGGTCCTGGTCTTGTTGCACCGAAATGGCAACCTTTGCCTGATGCCTCGGTACTCCGTGGCTGCGCTTGCCCCCTTTGCACCAAAGAGGAAAGGAGGACACTGCGCGGGCTGGCACCCGCCTGGCGCCCTTGGTCGTCATGGCTTACGTCATGGGCACCTCGTGAGGTACCCCGCCTTGATCTCTCCACCTCCTCGTGAGCCATCCTGATGAGGCCGTGCCTGAGGAAGCTCCGCGTCGTCCGCCCCGTGAGGCTTGGCCCCTCACGAGGGTCTTGGCTCTGTGTTGGTGAAGATGGGCCGT
This sequence comes from Triticum dicoccoides, assembly GCF_002162155.2. Classification (NCBI taxonomy): domain Eukaryota; kingdom Viridiplantae; phylum Streptophyta; class Magnoliopsida; order Poales; family Poaceae; genus Triticum; species Triticum dicoccoides. The sequence goes on from NC_041388.1 coordinate 249,826,659, forward strand.
GCTGGGCCCCCCTTTGAGCCACGCCGCAGGCCGCAGGTAGGCAAGTCTGGGGACCCCCGTTCCCAGAACGCCGACAGTTGCCGCTGTCATCCGCATCACTACCACCCGAAGACTTCAGCATGGCCATCACGCCGGACGCCATGCTCTCTAGGTTTCCCCACAAAGAGCATGGTCATTCCCAGGAGCTCTAACATTAGAAGTCAACTCGGGCAGCCAGATGAAGGTGTGTGCGATATACAACATACGGTTCACTCGGATGAACTGTTTGTGATTAGGCAACACAAAAGAAACGGTCAGCCAGATCAAGGTGTGTGAGATATACGGCATGCGGTTCACTCGACCTTGTCGTTAGTGTGTAACCTCTGTGGCAACCGTTCGCTCCCCACTAGCCTCTTCTTGTACCATGGCAACCGTCCACCGCCTCTTCGCCTTTCCCTTTCGATTTGGAACTCCTATCGCACGCTCTTCCCTCCCTCCATTTGCCTTCACCCTTTCCTTCTGCCATTGTTCCCACCCCATTATTCTTGCCCCGATCTGAAAGATGATGTGGTGGAGGAACTCATTGATCGGTGCAACGTCATCACCTCGGCTGGCATGGCAGGTTCATTCAAGACCATTCTTGACTCAACTAATAACATCATTACAAGCAACCCAAGGGTCCAGGAGCGGTTTGATCTCCCCTATCTTCTTCGTCGTGATCCTGATCACTGGCGCGGGGGCGACGAAAGCCTCGCCTTGTGCAAGTTGATGTCGCTTGATAATGATACGTGTGATGTTAAGATGCCATCGCTTGAGCGTAAGGCTTGGGCAGGCACAAATGGAGATTGGGTTGTTTATATTGGGTACAACTGCAAGTGGGAACTTGTGAATATGTACACTCATCACCGAGTTCCACTTCCAAAAACCTCAGACTGCCCTGAAGTTGAGCACACCGGTATTGTACATACATTCAAATACGATCAGGGTGACTGTCGTCTACGGAAGATAGCAATTTGTTGAGTTCCCAACCACTCTTGGGATTACACGAACTATGAAGTTGTTGCTATCTTCGACAAGCTTGTTGCTGTCCTTGCTTCCATGACTCGATGGATATAGCTCAAAAATCAATTTTTGTACACGGATGAGTACTGCGATGCAATTCACTACAAGGGTCTTGTGTTTGCTGCCAACACTCGTGGCACGGTTTTTGCATGGAATCCTTATGGTTTCGGTACATTCATCTTCCAACGTAATTATAATTGTTTCATCCACATGCATGCTGGTAAGCTAGCTAGTTTCCCTTTACTAATTAACCTTCTTGTGTTTTCAAGGTCCTGTGAACATTCCACCACCTATATTGAAAAAATTTATAACCAAGGGGGAGATGATGATGGTGATGATCACGAGCATGAGGACGAGCAGGGCCCATATACTCAATGGCGCCTAGCAACTTATTCCGATGGAAATATTCAAAAAAACTTATTCCGATGGATCACCTCTTCTTGTCTGTATATAGGGCACTGCTGATGTTACTAAGGAAGCAGGTGTTGTCTCGCATGGTCGCACTCTATGGACCTATTCTAACATCCGTTGCAGGGTATTCGGGATGGAGACTAGTGTGCTAGCACCAACACCTTCTTCCTGGTTCAGTATTGATAGTCTTGGAGAAAACTCGCTCTTCCTTGGACAAAACTATCCAATGATGGTGAAAGGCAATACAACTGCTGTTGACACAACGTTACTACTATTAATGAGAAGCAACTGTATCTATACCTCGGACATTGCTATGCTTCCCTACCGTGGCTATCACAATATGGGTATGGAAATAGGCCGCTTCAGCCAGGATGATCAGTCCTGCGTTGGTCTTGAGATTGACAGTAGCTGGCCCTTCCCAGAGAATCACTTCTGGTTCAAAGCAAGCGTTTCCAACGCCGACGAGTGGTTGAGCTGAAGTACATTTCATCTCTTTCTTATTTGTTGTGTGAGGAAAACTTCACTTTACTAGAATGTTTTGTTGGAAATGATCTATAATCCGACATGTATCCTCGTTGTTGTTGTGGGTTGATGACTTGTTGTATGTAATCAATGGTACATTTGCATATGCGTCCATCAACTCACGCCTGCTAGTGGTGTCCATATGAACATTGCGAGTGATTTTATTTGCAAAACTTAGATAGTGCTAGTGATTTTTAGCTACATATTTTGACAAATCGCAGTGTTACAAGGTTTACAAATGGCAATGTTACTAGATAAACAAATGTCAATCTTTCCAGTTTGACAAATGGCAACATACCCAATATGACAGATGCAAATCTTACCCAATTGTTTCTACGTGGTTGCACATGGGTCATCCAAAACAACCGTTTGCATTGAAGGGATGCACAAATTCGGCACTGCGAAGTTTCCCTTGACTTAAGGGGGAAGACCATAGCTCTCACTTTGCATACGGGTGGTCTATCTAAAATGTTTGAGATCTAGAGCTGCACAAATCCTGCTCGGCACATTTTCCCTTGGCTTCCTGGGGAAGCTGTCGGTTTGCATATGGGTGTTCTAACTAAAACGTTTGCGATGAGTGTTTTATATTTAAAAACCATTGACGTTATTTTCAAAAGAAAATCATTTGATAAGTCTATACATTAAGAGACAAAAATGCAAGCTCATTCAAACCATATCTTTCATTCAGTCACACTATGAATTTATATTCATATGATCGAGAATTTGAGATACAGTATTGAACCCCCAAAAAACTATTTTTGGCGGCGGAGGCAGCGTGCCGCGCCGTTGTTGTCGTTGTCGTCCTCCGGAACGCTGTTGTTGAAATCTTCAAGGCAACACAAAATGTTCTTCACTTGTAAATCAAACATCATGTCATCACGCGATCGATGGGCGGGGCGCGGGAGGACGGCTACTGGTGCCGCTGAGAGTTAGCGGTCAAATGCAGCGTCCCATGCCGCTGAGGGGGGGGGCACACGGGCACGGGCATGGCGGGTGCAGCCAAACTCACGGGGACCGGTGCCGTGGTGGGTGGAGGGGCGCGCACGGGCAGGGGCACGGGCGGGGCGGGTGCCGCCAAACGCATAGGGGTCGGCGCCACAGTGGGTGGAGGGGAACGCACATGCACGGGCGTTGGCGCTGGCGCTGGCAAGTACACGAGCTCGCGCGGGTGCACGGAGACCTCGCTGACACCCGCGGCTTCCAACTCTGTGATAGTGCTCGGCGACCAGCCCGTCAATGCTATGGGGATGGTTGCTGGCACGAGCGCGGGGATGGGAGCTGGGACGGGAGCGGGGGCAGCAACCGCCGCGGCCAGCTCGTTCAAGGCCAAGTCCATGAGGCCCCATTGCTCCTTATTTTCTCTCTCCTCTGGCTCGAAGTCGACTTCATCAAACTTGAAGACTAGTGGCAGATGATCATTCTGCACCATGGCGTTGGTGGAGGTCTGCGGGAGGGAGGGGAATGGGAGGCAAACAGTAAGGCCACCCATATTAAACAGTGGCTTGGACGCCATTAATGGAGAGGAAGCCAGAAGGCCATGGAAGTCAAAGGGCTCGCTTCCCAGCGAGCCTGTGCAGCGGACTAGTCGCACGCTTCCCAATGAGCCTACACATTGGTGGATAGCTTGCATGCCTCTCGGTCATCCTGCACACCAGACTCCGCTCACACGCCTCCCGTTCAGTCAAGCAGTTGTCCGCACGGCACCACCTATAGCCATTAAAACGAAGACATGTGGCATCACGTGAATGGTTAACAGAACGCACACGATTTGAATTATACAAACATTTGAGATATTAAAGTGGCAGCTATTTTTTCAAAATGCCTTTGTTGGCTGTTATTCGAGTGCGCCTTCTCTCAAAATGCACACGAAAAATACCACAGCATGACGGGTGCCAATCCAGGATAGTATGACAAGTTTCATGAATTTCAGACAAGTTTTGGATTTACAAGAATTTAAAAACAAAGTATCTCAACGTTTTGCCGGCAATCAATGGTGCCCTGGTGTTTGAAATTCATTCCCATTTATTGCATGGGACCTAAGCATGCACTCAAGGACACATATTTGATTTTCCAACCAATTTATATGCACTGGAGCATGTGCATGAAGTTCAAATTTGAATTATGCACATAAAATGCCTAGAAAACCTAGTTAATGTATAAAAATGCCCAAACGAACCCTGAAAAATTACAAATTTTAACACAACACTCCTGTTGATCTATGTTGACACTAGGAAATTTTTGAAAGCAATAAGAGGAAGCGGATATCATTTCGTCCCCAAAGGTGGGACGTTCCCTACCGAAACCACCAGTTTGTTGTGAGAAGCTCTGGTTTGTGAGAAACTTATACCCAAACCGGCTCCAAATGGGACAAAAAAATTACCACGGCATGTTGATGCCGCTCCATGATAGCATAGCAAGTTTCATGAATTTTAGACAAATTTTGGATTCAGTAGAATTTAAAAACCAGGTATCTCAATATTTGTGGCCGAGTGACAGTGACAGGTTGTTTGACATTCATTCCCATTTCTTGCGTGGGACCTAAGCATCCAACCAAGGACACAAATTTGAATTTTCAACCAATTTATATGCATTTATGTAGTTCAAGTTTGAATTATGCACATAAATGCATTAAAAACTCAATTAATGCATAAAAATGTCCAAACGAACCCTGAAATATCCCAAAAATTGACACAACACTCATGTTGTTCTATGTTGACAAGAGAAAAAATTTGAAATCAATAAGAGGCAATGGATATCGTTTTATCCCCAAAGGAGGGGCGTTCTCCCTACAGAAACCATCAGGCTTGTTGTGAGTAGCTCTCGTTTGTGAGAAGCATATCCCAAACCTGTCCCAGTTGGGACAAAAAAATTACCATGGCATGTTGATTCCGCTCCATGATAGCATGCCTAGTTTCATGAATTTTAGATGAGCTTTGGATTTACTAGAATTTAAAAACCAGGTATATCAATGTTTGCGGTCGAGTGACGGTGGCAGGGTGTTTGATATTCATTCCCATTTCTTGCATGGGACCTAAGCATGCAACCAAGGGCACAAATTTGAATTTTCAACCAATTTATATGTATTAGAGCATGTGCATGTAGTTCAAATTTGAATTATGCACGTAAATGCATTGAAAACTGAATTAATGCATAAAAATGTCCAAACGAACCCTGAAAAATCCCAAAAATTGACACAACACTCCTGTTGCTCTATGTTGACACGAGAATTTTTTTGAAAGCAATAAGAGGCAATGGATATCGTTTCGTCCCCAAAGGTGGGACGTTCCCTACTGAAATCATCAGGTTTGTTGTGAGAAGCTCTGGTTTCTAAGAAGCATATCCCCAAACTTGCCCCAAATGGGACAAAAACTTTACCATGGCATGTTGATGCCGCTCCATGATAGCATGCCAAGTTTTATGAATTTCAGACGAGCTTTGGATTTACTAGAATTTAAAAACCAGGTATCTCAATGTTTGCGGCCGAGTGAGGGTGGCTGGGTGTTTGACATTCATTCCCATTTCTTGCATGGGACCTAAGCATGCAACCAAGGGCACAAATTTGAATTTTCAACTAATTTATATGCATTAGAGCATGTGCTTGTAGTTCAAATTTGAATTATCCACATGAATGCATAGAAAACTCAGTTAATGCATAAAAATGTCCAAGCAAACCCCGAAAAATCCCAAAAATTGACACAACACTCGTGTTGTTCTATGTTGACACGAGAAACATTTTGAAAGTAAGAAGGGGAAACATATATCGTTTCATCCCCCAAGGTGGCACGTACCTGTCGGCGTTCTAGGAACGGGGGTCCCCAGACTTGCCTGCCTGCGGCCTGTGGCATGGCTCAAAGGGGGGCCCAGCACGGCCCATCTTCATCAACAAAGACCCAAGACCCTCGCGAGGGGCCAAGCCTCGCGGGGCGAACGACACGGAGCTTCCTCAGGCACGGCCTCACCAGGCTGGCTCGCGAGGAGGCGGACAGATCAAGGCGGGGTACCTCACGAGGTGCCCGTGACGCAAGCCATGACGACCAAGGGCGCTAGGCGGGCGCCAGCCCGCGCAGTTTCCTCCTTTCCCCTTTGGTGCAAACGGGGCAAGCGCAGCCGCAGAGTACCGAGGCATCAGGCAAACGTTGCCATTTCGGTGCAACAAGACCAAGACCAGGAGGACTGCAGGACGGAGGTCATCGTGGAGCCCAAGACGGCGTCACCACCAGAGCTTTGTGCAGGCGAGGACCAACTTTAGTCAGGATAAGTGTACTAGATGTTCCCCTTCAAAATGGCCAATTGTTGGCGCCCTTCCCGCTCAATATTTGGGAAGAGGCCTAGGGCCTTTGCATATAAATAGAATCAGCCAACCCAGAAACTAGCTGGGGTCGCAATCGAGAAGAGAGAGAGAGAAGGGTGACTAAACTCCTCCTAGCAGTTCATCCCCACAGCCAAGAACAGACCCTCGCGAGGCTGTTCTTCCTTGTATTGCTCGTCATCATCAGCCCAAGAGGCAATCCACCACACTACACACTGGAGTAGGGTATTACACCACAACGGTGACCCGAACCAGTATAAACCATGTGTCTCTTTTGTTGTTCTTTCCATAGCTTAGATCTTAGCGAGGCGGAGGGGTGCAGGTAGGTAGGAGGCGAAATCTCCGTGCGCACCCCAGTGTTTGAACCTCAAGGGTCTGCCGGAACCCGAAATCCGACATTTGGCGCGCCAGGTAGGGGTGCGCCAGAATTCGTCTTCCACCACCCCGTTCTCCTTCGACCATCGCGCCCATGTCTGACGCTCGTCGGGCCCGCGCCGAGCGCCGGGCCACTCTCGCTTCCCACGTCGCCCAGACGGCTCCTGTCGGCGGGCGTCCTCGCCGTTCCCCGTCACCTGCCGTCAACGCCACCACCGGCCCGGCAGGGGACGAGCAGCAAGCATCGTCTCAGTATCCGTCAGTGCGGCAAGACGGCCACGCTGCTACTCCCTCGCTCACCCCAGCTGGTTCTTCGTCCCGCGCGCTCCGCACACCCATGGATGCTCAAGCTGCGCTCATCGTGGCAAACGAGCTCCTGCGCTACCGTCCCGTCGACGACGTCTACGAAGAATGGCTTGACCGCGTCGCTGAGCTCGTCTGCGCCGTAGGGGGCTCTCCTGCACCGTCCGTTCCGCTCCACCGCACCCCGCCCCGTGCGGGCGACGAGGCTCCGGCGGCGCCCCGGCCGGCTCCTCCTCAAGAAGGCGCCATGTCTCCAAGGCGCGTGACCCCTGGGCGGAACCGCTCCATCAGGTGCCAGCGCGGCAAGAGCAGAGCTTCCAAGAAGTCCCTCGCCCACAAGCAGCTGCCCAGGCGCTCCCTGCTCCAGCACGTCGCGACCATGCTCCTGCTCCCGCACATCAAGACCCCGCACTGCTCCCAGCTGCAGCGCGTGGGGACATCCAAGACCAAGCTCTCCATCACCCAAGGCCTCCCGTGGCCACAGCAGGCTGTCGTGCCTTCACCACCGAGCTATGCAGCGTCGCGTGGCCCGGCAAGTTCAAACCAGACCTGCCTCCTCGTTACGACGGCACGGCCGACCCTGCGGAGTTCCTCCAGCTCTATGAGCTGGGCATCGAAGCTGCCAACGGAGACGAGAAGGTCATGGTGAACTGGTTTCCCATGGCGCTCAAGGACGGGGCCCGCACCTGGCTCCTGAACCTGGCCCCAGGCACGATCTCCTCCTGGGACGAGATGCGCACCCGCTTCATCGCCAACTTCCAAGGTACTCGCGACCGGCCACCCGCCGTGAGCGACATGCGCCGCATCAAGCAACAACCCGGGGAGACCCTGCAGAAGTACATCCAGCGCTTCAACAACGCATGCCTCAAGATTCCCAAGGTGACTGAGGAGGCCATCATCTCAGCCTTCTCCGACGGCGTGCGCGATGTGAAGATGAAGGAGGAGCTGGCGATGCATGAAGACCTGTGCACTTCCTTGGAGCTGTTCAACTTGGCAACCAAGTGCGCCAGGGCTGAGGAAGGGCGTCTCTCCCTCCTCGAGCTGCCTGCCGCAGACCCAGAAGAGAAGAAGCCCAAGGCCAAGGATGTGAAGCGCAAGGGGGCTGCCATGCTCGCGGCAGAACCAGACACCAAGCGGGGCAGAGATCTGCCCGAACCTCCCAAGGGCAGTCGATACGGTGTGTACCACGACCTCCACACCCACAACACCAACGAATGTCAAGAGCTCCGAGCCGTGTGAGAAGGAAGGATCGGCCGTCGCCCCGACCACGGTGACCGGGGCTACGGTCGAGGAGGAGGAAGGAACGCAGGAGCTGGGAAGACCGTGGCCCGCACCAAGGGTGGCACGATCAACCTCGCGAGGATCGCTGGCAAGATCCGCCTCGCGAGGGAGACTGGAGGGATCAGCCTCGCGAGGATCGCCCTCAAGGCAACGCAGGCCTCCCTCCGCTGCCGCCGCAGCCAAGGAGAAACGAGGACCGCCACCAGGACGAGGGGGCTGGGGGCTTCCAGGAGCCGCGCGCGATCGCCTGCATCCTGGGCGGGGCTCAAGCCCCAGCCTCTCAACACATCTTCAAGCAGTTCGCCCGCGAAGTGAATGCATTCCTCCCCAAGCTCGAAGCCACGCGCCCTCTCAGGTGGTCGGTGTGTGCCATCACATTCAGCCCAGCAGACCAGCTCAAGTGTGCGGCTACAGCCGGAGTCCTCCCGATGCTTTGTTCCCAATCATCAGCAACGTGGTGGTCACCAGGACCCTCATCGATGGCGGGGCAGGGCTCAACGTCCTGTCCGTGGAAACATTCAACAATCTCCAAGTGCCCTACAGCCAGCTTCAGCCAACCAAGCCTTTCTCCGGAGTCACCGACGGCTCCACGGTCCCGATTGGGCAGGCCCGCCTCCCTGTCACCTTCGGGGCACGTGACAACTACCGCACAGAGCTCATCGACTTCGACGTCGCTCACATTCGCCTGCCGTACAACGCCATCCTTGGGTACCCAGCGCTGGCCAAGTTCATGGCCGTAACTCACCACGGCTACAACGTCCTCAAGATGCCAGGAAGTGGCGGAGTCATCACGGTGCCCTATGAAGAGAAGGACACAGTGTGTTCCCTGGAGCGAGCCTTTCAGGCCGCGTCACTAGAAGAACCGGATCGCGGAAGCAGGAGGCTTCCCGAGACCGCCCCCAAGAAGAAGAAGACATCGTCCAGCCCGGCCCCTCATGAGGCAGGCCCCTCTGGGCCCGCGCCTGCCCAGGGGGAACCTCCTTCCATCGCATAGGAAAGCGCGCACGGCGCCCTCCTCAGGCAGGGCTCGGGGGCTCTCCCCTAGAGGGCCACCGACCTAGCTAGGGTCCCGAGGGAGGCGCTTGGGCACCACATGGAGGCGTGTTTTTCAAAGCACGTTTCCCTCAAGAAGGAGTAAGGCAAGGAGAGTCAGACCCTCAGGAGTTCGTCAGCAAGGCCATTCAGGAGCTACAGGAGTCAAGAGTCATGAAAGGCGGCCGCCGCCTACCCAGTAGTGGCTCCCCATCCAGGCGAGGATGGTGGGCTGCGCGTCTGCATCGACATACCAGGGCTCAATCGAGTCGCCTCTCTGGAGCACCTCTGGCCCTCGCGAGTGGGGCGCTGCGGAGGTCCACCCCACAGCTACGCTCGCATGCCTTACGGCTTACCGAACGCGGCTGCCACGTACCAGCGCCTCATGAGGGGCATCATGGAGGCACAAGAGGCCAGGCGTTCCGCAGCCCTGGCGGAGATGGAGAAGGTCCGCGAGGAGCCACCAGCGCCTCCGGAGCCTCCCGAGGCCCCTGGGCCTGGGGGCTCGTGAGGATCGGCTTCTGCAGCCCACCGAGTCTGCTACACCAACAGTCCTTCGTCCTCAACATCATCAGGTGACATCTTACAAGTTTCATTTCCAGCTGGGAGCGCCCCCCCTAGGGCTGCATTATTCCCAGGCCGCGTGGGTCCATCCCTGCGGCATGTATCCCTTTTATTTCATGTTGTTAGCTTACTTTGTTGGGGGCGCCCCTCGGGCTGCATCATCCCCAAGTCGCTCGGGCCAGACCCAGCGGCATGTATCCCTTTTGCGTTTATTTCCGGTTATGTGTTCGACCCGCCATGCTTGATTATTTGATGCCGGTCCACGGCACCTCTTCTTCTCCATGCCGACCACTTGCACGTTAAAGGGGGGGTACCTGAGCATCGCGACTCAGGGCTCTTACTGGCTCTCCAGCCCTCACCCTCCGGCCTTGTCCACGGCATCGCGACCTGGCATACCGGCGATGGCTGAGACCAGCTCGAGGGCCCGGACCCGAGGACGTAGAGTGCCGGCATCTAACCAAATTTGCAGGGACACATCACAAGATAAGGCCCAGTGCCAGGCACAACCCGCCTAGAGGTAGGGCCCCGTGAGTCCCGCGCTGGCTCACGGGTGCCCAGATACACCTCGCCAGGCCCTACCGTTCCAGCCACGTGTCAGGGCGGGGCTGTACACGCCCCGGGGGCTCCTCCCGGAGGGGGCCCCCTCCCACGTACCAGTGGAAGCACCATGCTCCGCGCTGGCTGACGACACTGCCGAGGAGCGGCTATGCCCGTACACATACGGAAGCGCTATGCTCCGTGCTGGTGATAAACAACTGAGGGTGGCCCACGGGCTACATCAACCTCAGGGAGCCCAGAGCTCAGTGTCTAGCCTCATCGTAACACCTCCCCTCGGGAGTGCCGCGCGAGGGGGCTGGGCACGGGGGCTGCGTCTGGGTCACGCCCAGACGCACGCCGCCCAGCCAGGCCCCCTCGGGCCTGGTTCATCGCGCGTCTCTCCCCGAGCGGAGCCAAGGTACGAAGGCCGTTTGAGCGTCAAGGGGGACTCCTGAGCATCGCGACTCAGGAGCCTAACTGTTCACGTAGCCCCTCACTCCTTAGTTCCGAAAGGCTAACGGCGGTTGAGGTATGCGCGCGGCCGGGCTCTGCAGACGTAGAATGGTAGATCCACCCACATCATACCTCCCTACTTGGTGTTCGTGCGCCAAGGGGGGCTCCTGAGCATCGCGACTCAGGAGCCTAACTTGTCACGTAGCCCCTCACTCCTTGGTCCCGTCCTGGTTTCCGGTCAGGGCTAACGGCGGCTGAGGTATGCGCGGGGCCGGGCTCTTCCGGCATAGAACATAAGCAAGTAGGAAGGAAAAGCGTAAGTCTCAAGGAATTCAAAAGCAAATATTACAGTCCACACTGTTATCTCAATGCCAAATGCAAGTTTAAACGCCTCCCCGAGGCATGATACATGTGCAGGAATTAAAGGCAGGACAGGAGCCACAACGGAGTCACTTGTCGGCGGTGGAGCAGCGCGGAGTGGGTTCGCCTCATGGAGCAGTGGGGTTGGCAGCGCCTTGCTTCGACTTGGTGCTGAAGGCCCGGAACTTCCCCAGTAGAGCCTCCACGCGACCCTTCACGGCCTCGGCAGCGGCAGCGGCATGCTCGCCGCTTACTGGCTCCAGCAGGCTGTCGAGGTCGACGCCGGGATCGCGAAGGTAGATGTGGGTGAGGACCCGCGTCAGCGCTGCAGAAGACAGGACACGCGCCTCAGCCTCGGCCGTGGGGCCAAGGCCAAGGGCGACATCTTCAAGGGCACGAACCAGGAAGGGAAGTAGCTTGGCGGGGCCGTCCTTGGCGCCAGCCAGCGGGCTCTCCAGGCCGCTGTCGTAAAGCATCCTCAGCGAGGAGCGAGCCTTCGCCTCCATCTCCGTGAAGGCCACGCGGTCCTCGGCAAGAACCAGGGCCTTGTCGTCCAGCTCGGCCTTCCTCGCCCCCAACTCCTGCTCCAGCGCACCTAGGCGGTCGCGGCGCTTCCTGAGCTTGACCTCCCTCTCCTTGACGACCGCCTCGCGAGCCTTTCACGCCTTCTTCCTGCTCTTGGCGAAGGCGGACCTCTTTCGCGAGCTGGTCCCGCAGGCCTTGCAGCTCGTCCTCCAGCGCCTTGTAGCGACCACGGACGTCGACCACCTCCCCCAGGGCTGCGTCACGAGCAGCCTTTGCCTCAAGGACGGCCTGCTTCTCCTCATCGCAAGCCGTCGAGGCCTGGACCAGCGCCGCCCGAATCGAAGCGTCGGAGCAAATCCATCCTGAAGCCAGCTCCAAGCGCCCGGCCACCAAGCGAGGGTCGGCGCCAAGAAGATCATGTCGCAGCCGGTCCAGCTCAGCAGCAGCACGATCCAGAACGGCGGGAGGAGTCGGAAAGACAGCAGTCGGTGGAGTAGAAGGAGAAGGCGGCAGCGCGGCCACAACATTCTGAGGCGGAGTCTGCTGCGCCCCAACGGCTATAGTGGCAGCAGCAGGCAAAGACACCTCGGGAGTCACTTGGGCCATGGGGGCTGAGCTCGCCCCCACCGGCTCAGCCAGGCCTCGCGAGGGCGGCCGGGCAGGAGAAGCCCGTGCTTTGCGGTCACCCTCCTTCGCGGGCAGAGGCGCTGCCACGAATGGAACCTCAGGAGCTCCCTTCGGCTTCTTTGTTGCGGGCGCCAGCCTATCCAAGAGATGCGGACATCAAGCCTCAGAAGCAGAACAAGAAATAAAGACAAGAATCAAGCGCTTATGGGTCGTCGCCAGTGAGCTCAAGCGGCCTCCGGCCAAATTTGAAGCCCGAAAGCCGGCTAGAAGGGTCAACCTCGGGAAGCTTGGAAGCGGAAGGTGCGTCTGTGGTCCGCCTCAGGGCCGGGGCAGAACCGCGGGAGATCAACCCGGTCCTGTCCTTCTTCGGGATCGGGGGCAAGCTCCCGCCGTCCTGCTCGTCATCATCCTCGTCGTCATCGCTCGGAGAGAGGCGGAGAACGCAGGACCTACACCGGGGGAGAGGAGCCCTCGACTCTCCGTCAGTCGCCTCGGAGTCAGGCCCTTTTCCCCGCTCCCCTCCTTCCTCCTCTTTGCTGGAGTCGTCGGAGGGCACGTCCACCGGTTTCTCAGGAGTTTCCATGGGCACCGGCCCATCCCCGTTGAAGACGGGCATGGACTCCACTACCTGCTCCCAGTCGTCGCGGAGGAACAAGGGCGTAGGAGCGCCCTCCAACCTCGCCACATCGCCCCCGACCAGAGATTGGAGGACCGCAGCCAGATCTCCGTCGACCAAGGCCGCGGGGCTCGGATGGGGCCTCCACATCGGAAGTGAGTACTGCCGAAGCGGAGCCAGCTGGTGCTCCAGGAATTCCCTCAGCAGCGACGCGCCGGTCAGCTTCGCCGCCGCCATGTTGGCCGGCCTCAGATCCGCGTCCATCTTCTCCAACACCAGCTTTGCGCGAGGGACCGCGAGCTCCGCGCGACCCCAATCGCTGGAGCTCGTGGGTTGCTCCATGGGCAAGATCAGCCGAGGGTGGATGCGCCCAGCATCCGCCAAGACCCACTTGCTCCTGAAGCCCTCAATCCTTTTCTCGGGGTTCGAAATGGCAATGGAGCCACCGTACGCGATGAAGCTCGCGCACGCGGAAGCAGGACCGCGGGAGGTCCGGAGGTAGAAGTAGTGTCGTAGCAAGGCCACTGAGGGCTGCACCCCTACATGAGCCTCGCAGTAATAGGCGAAGATCGCCAGGAGAAGGATGGAGTTGGGGTAGAGATGCAGAGCATGTAGCTTATAATGGCGGAGGACAGAGAAGAAGAACTCAGAGAAGGGAGGCACCAGGCCAGCAGCAATGGCGCTTACGAAGAACGGATAGAAGGTGCTCCCTTGACCCTCAGGGGTGGCGGAGCCGGCCTTGAACACCTTCGCCCCGTCAATGCCCCGCGCTGCCGCCATCCGGCGCAACCGGGCGAGGCTCGCCTCCGACACGTTCGGCGAGTCCAGGGCAGACGAGTACCAAGCTACGGCCGGGGACTGATGAAGCGCCATGACTTCCTAGGTCACGCGGTCGGAGTGGATCTGGAAATTTTGGAGGAAGGAAGGAGAGGCGCAAGAAAGGGGATCTGAGTAGCAACCGGAGAAAGCAAAAAGCAAAGCCTAGGCAGATGCCGCTCCTTTATCAACTCGCGCGGTTGCTAAGGCGCTCACGTCCAATCAACCGCCATGCGGCACCCAAGACCGCAGGCTGTTAGGGCCCACGGCGCTTCGCGCTTACCCTTCCGCCTCCCTGCACGGCCAAGTCCGGGCGCGCCTTGGGCCCGGGGGCTACTGTCGGCGTTCTGGGAACGGGGGTCCCCAGACTTGCCTGCCTGCGGCCTGTGGCGTGGCTCAAAGGGGGGCCCAGCACGGCCCATCTTCATCAACACAGACCCAAGACCCTCGCGAGGGGCCAAGCCTCACGGGGCGGACGACACGGAGCTTCCTCAGGCACGGCCTCACCAGGCTGGCTCGCGAGGAGGCAGAGAGATCAAGGCGGGGTACCTCACGAGGTGCCCATGATGCAAGCCATGACGACCAAGGGCGCCAGGCGGGTGCTAGCCCGCGCAGAGTACCGAGGCATCAGGCAAAGGTTGCCATTTCAGTGCAACAAGACCAAGACCAGGAGGACTGCAGGACGGAGGTCATCGTGGAGCCCAAGACGGCGTCACCACCAGAGCTTTGTGCAGGCGAGGACCAACTTTAGTCAAGATAAGTGTACTAGATTTTCCCCTTCAAAATGGCCAATTGTTGGCGCCCTTCCCGCTCAATATTTGGGAAGAGGCCCAGGGCCTTTGGATATAAATAGAATCGGCCAACCCAAAAACTAGCTGGGGTCGCAATCGAGAAGAGAGAGAGAGAGAAGGGTGACTGAACTCCTCCTAGCAGTTCATCCCCACAGCCAAGAACAGACCCTCGTGAGGCTGTTCTTCCTTGTATTGCTGCCATCATCAGCCCAAGAGGCAATCCACCACACCACACACTGGAGTAGGGTATTACACCACAACGGTGGCCCGAACCAATATAAACCCTGTGTCTCTTGTGTTGTTCTTTCCATAGCTTAGATCTTAGCGAGGCGGAGGGGTGCAGGTAGGTAGGAGGCGAAATCTCCATGCGCACCCCAGTGTTCGAACCTCAAGGGTCTGCCGGAACCCGAAATCTGATAGTACCCTACCGAAACCATCAGGCTTGTTGTGAGATAAGCTCTAGTTTGCGAGAAGCTTATACCCACACCTGCCCCAAATGGGATGATATTTTTACCACGGCATGTCACTTCCGTTCGATCATATCATGTCAAGTTTCATGAATTCCAGGTGAGTTTTCGATTTACTAGAATTTCAAAACCATGTATCTCAATGTTAGCTACCGAGCACAGTGTGAATGTGTTTGACATTGTAAGTGCATCTAGTGCCCCTTAGTGATTTTGGTGTATTGAAGACTTATAGGTTAAGGGACTAATGTGTTTATGAGTGTACACAGGTCTATAAGTCTATGAGGAGTTTGATATTTACAGAGAAAGTCGACCCCTAAAAATGAAGTTCTTCATCTAAAGACTTTGGTATTCTGAAGACTTCCTGAAGACTTTGAAAGTGAAGAAATTGGTGTGACCTTCAAGACTTGGTATTCATTCGAGGAACATGAAGCGTGAAGACTTTTGTTTTTGTAGTTTCATTTTCTCTTTCTTGAGTCATAGGAAACACCGTACTGTTAAAGGGGGTCGAGGAAATACTAAGGAAAATTTACATGTGATGCTCAACTCAAAATCCTTCACCTACCAATCCCTTCGAGTGAAGCCATTGGAAATCTCATACAGTCCAGTCATATTCTTCAGTGACAGAGACGAAGTTCTTCTGGTCTCTGAGGAATTTGTTCTGACTGAGGAGTTAGGAATTCGCTAGTGTGGATTTCCTACACAGAGAGGAACATGATAGCCCTGAGGATTTTGCTACTCAAAATTCCGACCGTTGCTGTGCTATGCGCCAGCTGTCCCAAAATATCTATCCACCTAACGGTCATATCATTGAAGGGCATTTATGTCTTATCATGTCGGGCTGCTCCCTAGGCTATAAATAGCCGCCCCCTACAACCACTAGCTGGTTGGCTGCTCCGAGAGAAACTGACACTTGTCATTTGAGAGCAACCCATCCTCCGAGGACATTGAGCGAAAATCATCGAGTGAGGGAAAACCCAAAACCCAAACACCTACAAACCCCAAGTGATTGAGCATCACTGAAGAGATTGATCCTGTGTGGATCCAACGCTTGTTACCTTTGAAGACTGTGCTTCTTCCAGACGGTTAGGCGTCATGGTCTAGAGCATCCAAGAGGAATTGTGGATCGCCGAGTGACCAAGTTTGTGAAGGTTTGGAAGTCGCTTGAAGACTTACCACGAGTGATTGGGCGAGGTTTGTGTGACCTTAGCTCAAGGAGAATACGGTGAGTACTGGGTGTCCTGAGCTGCGTGTTTAGGACTGGGTGTCCGGGACTGTGTGTCCTCGAGTTAAAATACGCAGCCGCTCCAACCAGACGTATAACTGAGACAGCAGTTGGAACTGGTCTACCAAATCATTGTCTTCACCAAGCTTACTGGTTCTATTTCCTCAACTCCTTCATTTCCTCATAACTGTGTTGTGAGTTTGTTCATATCAGTGCTTAAAGAATTTGACTGAAGACTTTCTCAATTTCCTCAGTTCAATTTCTTCAGTCAGTTTGTCTTCATCCTGTGTTATCATGTGCTCACGCTACCTGTACTCTGTGCCTGCCTTCATTTCATCATGATGACCATGCTTGTATTCTGTTATGTTTGCTTTTGATTACTTATTCCGCTGCTAGTAGTTCTTCGCTAAGGAATTTACTCATCGGCAAATTCCTCAGTGAGGAATTTCATAAAAAATCACCTATTCACCCCCCCTCTAGTCAATATAACGCACTTTCAATTGGTATCAGAGCAAGGTACTCCCTTGTTCTATGTGATTTTGGTTTAACCGCCTAGAGTTTTAGTTATGTCGACCGCAGGTATGACGAAAGTGACATGCCCCATCTTTGACGGTCATGAGTATCCCAAGTGGAAGGCCATGATGAAGAAACGCCTCATGGCGATGAACAGCGAGCTGTGGACCGTCACTGAGATTGGTCTGACCGATCTGTGCAAGATGGCGGAAGCTGATGACATTTGCAAGTACACTCTTCTCAACCTCACGGCAAAGGATGTCATCTGCTCCAGTCTGTCACAAAATCAGTTCAGGAATATCATGCATCTCGATCATGCGAAGCTCATCTAAGACCGTCTCTCTGAGGTCTATGAAGGTCATCGAACCTGTCATGATCCTTAGTTTGAGGACTTCAAGGAATCTCTCAAAGCGATGACATTCGAACCAGAATCATCATCTTCTGCATCATGCCTTATGGCAAAAGATGCTGAGGTAACTGAATGCTACCTATCCGAGTCTAGTGATGATGAATCTGGTGATGAATTTGGACCCAGCTATGTCAAACTTGCTTCCCTTGCCACTAAACAACAAAGAGCTTTGGAAAAAGTTCACTATATGCTAAACAAGAGCGATGATATGTTGGGTGAAGAAATGGATTAGTCAAAATCTTTGGCTGAAAGTCTTCAGAGACTTCATACTAAGTATGACACCCTTCACGATCAACATAACACTCTCTTATCTGATCATGAGAAGCTTTCTTATGAATTTCTTCAAAGAAAGCAAGACCTTGAGAAGCTAAGAGTGAGTTATGAAGATCTTCAGAAGGAGCGCAATTCATTACTTGCTCAACAAATCAGCGCTTCTCAGGAAGAATTTGTTCCTCCATGTTTGAAGTGCATTGAACGTGAATCTGCTAATTCTTCACCTGAATGTTCAAATGCTGCTAATGTTTCAAATTCTTCACATGCCTCTGCTATCACTAATTCCTCATCTGAGGACATTGCTAGTATTAATGACGATGCAGGGCTGAAGGAATTGTAAATGACAGGCATGTACAAAAGCCTCAAAGGGCATCAGACTCTTTGTGATGTGCTTAAAAAGAAGAAACTCAACGCTGATGGTACATATTGGAAGCCTGAGCAGTACCCCAAAACTACAAGGGTTGCTGCAAAGGGACCTCCTGTTGATCCATCTAACCTATCTGGATATGCATGTGAATCTCCTCATTCTGATGATGAGTCATTTGACTCCAACTACAAACTATTCAAAAATCAGAATGGTGAAGTATTTGCTAGATATGTTGGCACTAACTACAGGAACGGTCCCCATATGAAGAAAATCTGGGTTCCCAAAAGATGCCTTGAAAATCTTCAGGTGAATGTCATCATGATGCCACCTGTGAAGATTAAGAACCCCAGATCAAATTCTTCATATGGATCCAAGTCCTCATACGGACCAAACTCCTCACATCGATCAAATTCCTCAAAAGGATCAAAGTCCTCATATGAACATCATCGTGCTAACCCGTCTGTTTCGCAGGGAAGATCTAAGGATTATGGATATGTGCATTACTCTTCAAATTATTATGTCCATAAGTCCTCGAAGAATTTCTCTGCTTACTCTTATGCTTATTCTAACCCCTCTTATGTGAAACAAAATGGACTGGCTTCTATGCCATCCTTCTCGTATGGAGCTCGCAGAATGATGAACTCTTTGCCACCCCTTCAGATGTGGGTGGTGAAGAAAAAGAACTAATCTCTTCTGTAGGGTCAGGTCTCCAAACGTACGTAATCGTCTGAAGAATTTGCTGGAGACCTGAGTATGCCTAATAGGACGCATGCTAATCATGAAGAAATGAACTTTCATTTCTCACGTCCTCACACTGCTTTATCTGTTCTGTTGCTTGATGAAATTGATCTGATGAATTGATGTCATATTCTGCACTGATGAAGTATATGAGTTTGTAAGCTGCTCTAATTCATCTGCAGGATGATCAACCCAAAGCCACTGAGTTGGTCCTCGATAGTGGATGTACAAATCACATGACTGGAGACAAGAATCTATTGATGGATCCTCCATTATCTCCGTCGCATCTGAAGCATATCATCTTTGCTGACAAAGGCAAAAGTCAGGTATTGGGTCTAGGCAAGGTTATGATCACAAAGGATCAACACATGGACAAATTGATGCTTTTTGAGTCCTTAGGATACAACCTTATGTCTGTCTCAATGCTTTGTGATCTTGATATGGTTGTTGTCTTTGGCAAGTACCATTGTGTTGTGGTTATGGAAGCTGACAATTCCAAAGTCTTCGAAGGCTTTAGGAGAGGATACTTGTATATTGTTGATTTCTCTACAGGACCACAACCAGCCGTGTGTCTACTTGCAAAAGCTTCAGAAGGCTGGCTCTGGCATCGACGACTTGGTCATGCAGGCATAAGGAATTTGCACATGCTTGCGAAGAAGAAGCCTATCATAGGCATCGAGAATGTCAAATTCCTCAAGGATCACCAATGCGGAGCCTGTGAAGCTGGGAAGATGACAAAGGCCAAGCATCCAGCGAAGACTATCATGACCACCACTCGCCCATTTGAATTGCTTCACATGGATCTCTTTGGTCCTAATCATTATTCTGCTATTTCAAATGAAGCATATCAATATGGCTTTGTTATTGTTGATGATTACTCTCATTACACATGGGTACACCTTGTTACTTACAAACATGAAGTGCCGGAAGTCTTCAAACGATTTTCCTCGAGGGCTTCAACCAACTTTGGTGTGAAGATCAAGCACATCAGAAGTGACAATGGCACTAAGTTCAAGAATTCTGGTCTCGATGACTATCTTGATGAACTTGGTATTACTCATGAGTTATCTGCTCCTTATACTCCTTAGCAGAACGGCGTCGTGGAGTGCAAGAACAGGACTCTTGTTGAGATGGCTCGCACTATGCTTGATGAATACAAAACGCCTCGTCGTTTCTGGACTGAGGCAATTGATACTGCATGCCACATCATCAACAGAGTGTATCTTCACAAATTCTTCAAGAATACTGCCTATGAACTCCTCACTGATAAGAAACCCAATGTAAGTTATTTCAAAGTCTTCGGTGCTAAATGTTGGATTAGAGATCCTCATCACAACTCAAAATTTGCACCGAAAGCACATGAAGGTTTTATGCTTGGTTACGGAAAGGACTCACACACCTACAGAGTCTTCAACAACGTTCTTCACAAGGTTGTTGAAACTGTAGATGTGTGGTTCGATGAAACTAATGGCTCGCAAAGAGAGCACCTACCTACTGTGATAGATGAACCAGCACCTGAGGAAACTATCAAGTTCAAGGCTACTAAGGATGTCATTCCCACTGAAGAATCTGCTGAAGAATTCATTCCAGAACATGAAGAACATCGAGCTAATGCACCTGAAGAAAATGGTGCTGAAGAAAATGTTAATCAAATTCTTCAACGACAACCAGCTCATCCTCGCATTGCAAAAGAAGTGCAAGTTGAAAAGATCATCAATGACATTAAAGCGCCAGGTCCTCTCACACGCTCAAAAGCTTCACATTTATCTAACTTTTGTGGGCACTATGCTTTTGTCTCTATTACAGAGCCCACTAAGGTAGATGAAGCATTTCTGGAGCCTGAGTGGATTTAGGCAAGGCAAGAAGAATTACATCAGTTCGAGCTCAACAATGTCTGGGAACTGGTCAAACATCCAGATCCTCGCAAGCACAATATAATTGGCACAAAGTGGATCTACCGCAACGAGCAAGATGAAAACGGCCTTGTGGTAAGGAATAAGGAACGGCTTGTAGCTCAAGGCTACACACAGGTTGAAGGAATTGATTTCGATGAAACTTTTGCACCTGTTGCTAGACTTGTGACTATTCGCATATTACTTGCTTATGCTAAGCATCATGATATCACTTTATATCAAATGGATGTGAAAAGTGCATTCCTCAATGGTAAGCTTGAGGAAGGAGTATATGTTGCTCAACCCCCAGGTTTTGGAGATCCAAAGAATTCTGACAAAGTCTTCAGACTCAACAAGGCCCTCTATGGTCTCAAGCAGGCCCCACAGGCGTGGTATGATACCTTGAAGGAATTCCTCATGACAAAAGGCTTCAAACCCGGTTCACTCGACCCTACTCTTTTCACTAAATCTTATGATGGTGAATTGTTTGTGTGCCAAATATATGTTGATGATATTATCTTTGGCTGTACTGACCAACGTTATAGTGATGAATTTGCCTGTATGATGAGTGAAGAATATCAAATGTCTATGATGGGAGAGTTGAAATTCTTCTTAGGTCTTCAAATTCGTCAACAACGCAATGGCATATTCATATCTCAGGAGAAATACCTCAAGGATGTACTGAGGAAATTCGGCATGCAAGATTGCAAAGGCGTCAAAATTCCTATGCCCACAAATGGCCATCTGTGCATTGATGAAAATGGTATTGACTTCGATCATAAGGTATACCGCTCCATGATTGGTTCTTTATTGTACTTATGTGCATCTAGGCCAGATATAATGCTTAGTGTTTGCATGTGTGCCCGATTTCAAGCTACACCGAAGGAATCACACCATAAGGCTATGAAGCATATTCTTCGATATCTAGCTCACACACCAACACTTGGATTATGGTACCCCAAGGGCTCGGCTTTTGATCTCATTGGATATTCGGACTCTGACTATGCTGGTGATCGTGTGGACCGCAAGTCAACATATGGTACATGTCATTTCCTTGGACGATCCTTGGTCTGTTGGTCCTCGAAGAAACAGAACTATGTATCACTATCTACTGCTGAAGCTGAGTACATTGCCGCTGGTTCTTGCTGTGCTCAATTACTATGGATGAAGCAAACTCTCAAGGACTACGGCGTCAACATGAAGAATGTGCCTCTCTTCTGTGACAATGAGAGTGCCATCAATATTTCTCACAACCCAGTTCAGCACTCGAAGACAAAGCACATTCAGATTCGTCATCATTTTCTTCGTGATCATGTGTTGAAGGGTGACATTTCTATTGAGCATGTGAAGACAGAAGAACACCTAGCCGATATCTTCACAAAGCCCTTGGATGAGAAGAGATTTAGAAAGTTGCGGTGTGAGCTAAATATCCTAGAATCTTCGAATGTTCTTTGAAAAGGACACTCATCCTAACACTCATGCAAAATTGATGACTTAGATGTGCAACACATGAAGAAACGTTTTTCTTCAATCAATGAAGAATAACACTCTTAGTGTGAAGAAATTAACGAAGAATTTGATTCTCAGAACCCTACGATAATTGTACGCGGTGTCTGAAATAATCATTCTTATACGGTGGGTCACGCCACCACCAAAAGTTGAAATTCCTCAGTTGTTCATATTCTTCAACTTTGCATTGTCTTCACTGTTTCCGTCGTTTTTCTTCATTAGCTATATATATATATATATATATATATATATATATATATATATATATATATATATATATATATATATATATGAGTTTATGTCCTCTACATCATTCACTTATTGCTAATTCTTCAAGTTGGTTTTTCTGCTAAGTGAATGTGATCGGACCCTTCCCCCTCTATGCTGTACTCAACCCAATCTATTCACAAATTCTTCATGTGCGTTCTATTTGAAACTCGTTCAAAATCTTTACTGTGTCCTTGTCAGATGAAGAAATTGCAAACGGAACTTTAAAACCTATCTTATCTAAATTTTCGGCTTTGCCGCTCAAACCGTTCCGCATCCCACGATATACTTATCCACTCACCCACGATCGAACACGATCTCCACTTCTCACTACGTGGGTGACACATGTCATGCGAATGAGAAGGGTCAGGGGCACGTTCGTCCAATTTCTTCGGGCGAGCAGTTTTTCACCGTGGCTATAAATACCCCTCCTTCCCTTCCTCACTTCTTTTACTCCACTCGACCTCTCTCCAGCTCGAGCTTCTCAAACCCTAGCACCGCCACTACTTCATCGCCGCCGGTGAGGAAGAGCTTCACTGCCTCGACCTCGTCACCGACGTACTCGCGCCGACTGCGGAAATCTTCACTCCGCCGTCGCCGTAGCCGTCTTCCTCCGCCGAGTTAGGGTGTGGAAGATCTACACAGACGACCTTCATCTCTACACCTCACTGTTCATCGTGTTCTTCGTCCAGGGTAATTAAAAGTTACTTTTACTGCCCTCATTGATTCGAATGATTATCTTCAAAATCTTCAAAGGTGTTTTTCTTCATAGCTTCACACACTAAACACCTCACAAGTCATCTGTTCTTGATTCGTTTCTCTAAGCATCATTTTTCTTCAAGATTCCTCAATTGTGTGGATCTTCGATCTATACAACTCTAGAACCTAAGACAAAGAACGCTTCGTGAAATTCTTCAAGACTCATCTGGTCAAATTCCTCAAACTTGTTGTTTTTGAAAAACCTTCTGAGAACGCATATGACCTCTCCAAATTCCTCACAACTATACTCTATTCACAGGTACTCATGTCAGCTGTTGAATCACTAGGTTCTCATCAACTTAACTCATTTGCAGCGTTCCTCGAAGAAAAGTTGCATACTTCTTCAGAGAATTCGATTGTTCAAATTCCTCAACTGAAGAAAATGGTTGATGGTAAAAGGCCACAAAAAGGAGGAAAGAAGCCTGAGGTCATGACTGCCTTTGAAATCCCTGAGGACATATACAAAGATTACTGCACTCCTGATGAGGCCAAGTTTGGAAAAGAGGACAAAAATCAGCGCAAGGTGCGCATACAGAGGATAGAAAGGAGATGGGCAAGAGAATGGAGGGAGTACAGGTATGTAACTCCAAAGTACATGAATAAATTCGCACTAAATCCTCCATGCCCAAGAGCTCCATTGGCACCTGGCCCAATAGTTGATCCCACCAGCCTCAAGCGCGGTGAGGACTATCCTGATGAATGGGCCAAGCACGAAGCCAAGTTGGCTAAGCAAGCCAGAGAAGCACTGAGGAAATTCAATGAAGACTCTGCTGCTGCTGCTGCCTCTGCTGAGGCCTCTGCTGTCAAGCCGAAGAAGGCTATGTCAAAGAAGCCTGCGCGCAAGCCAAGTGCTTCACTAACAATTCCCTCAAGGCCAAGCTCATCAGCAATGCCCTCACGGCCAGAATCCTCAAAGCCCTCATGGCCAATTCCTCATGTTGCTCCTCTTCCACAAAAGTCCTCAGCTCCTCCACCAAAGTCTTCGGTAGCTCCGACTCAATCCTCAGCACCTGTGCATCTCGCCTCGTGCCAAAGGACTGCAGGCATCTCCATTGCCTCAGGTGTCTCAGCTAGTTCCTTAGTTGCACCAAGTTCCTCAACTGGCCCCTCATGCTGAAGACAAAGTCAACTGCTGGACGCGGTCCTCGACCAAGTCCTAAGAAGAAGCAAGTCGCTTTCCAAGTGTCGTCTGAAGAAGACGAAGCTGATGATGATCAACTTGCAGAAATCATCAGAGATAGGCAAGTCAGGGCCACTAGAGCCAAGGGAACAGAGGTGCCACTGTTTTTGGATCCCAAGTTGATCCTCCAATACATTGATGTTTGGCACAAGGACCCCAACACTCCCATGTCTGACTTCAAGCTGACTCCTGGCCAAAGTCACATGCTGACCCACTTCATTCAAGAAGAGAAGTGGAAATTTGAGAAGGCCAGGCAGATCAAGAAAGCACAGTACAAGAAACTCAGTGACAACTGAAGAACTTGTCACTATGATAACTGAAGAACTTGTCACTATTCAAGCTGAGATCAAGAAACTCAGTGATGACTTTGACGCATATCGCGCTATCTGAAGAAAAACGTTGTCTCTATGACAACTGAAGAACTTGTCACTATTCAAGTTGAGATCAAGAAACTCAGTGATGACTTTGACGCATATCATGCTGATTGGCTTGGAGCCAAGGTTCGTTTTGTGAAACTTGCGGATAACTTCACTTCAAATGTTGCTGCCCCAACGCAACAGGAAGTTCCTCAGGCTGAAGCATCCGCTTAGCCGACTGAAGAACATGCCAGCACCGCTGATGAAAATCAGGCTGCTGAAGAAAATGTGAGTTCCAGGGCTGATGACTGCATTCCAGCCGCTGAAGAAATCGCCAGGGCATCCACTAGTGGTGCGTGATACGTCTCCAACGTATCTATAATTTTTGATTGCTCCATGCTATATTATCTACTATTTTGGGCAATATTGGGCTTTATTTTCCACTTTTATGTTATTTTTGGGACTAACCTATTAACCGGAGGCCCAGCCTAGATTTGTTGTTTTATGCCTGTTTAAGTGTTTCGAAGAAAAGGAATATCAAACGAAGTCGAAACGGAACGAAATCAACTGGAGAAGTTATTTTTGGAAGGAAAGCAACCTAGGGAACTTGGAGTGCATGTCAGGGGAGACACGGACTGCCCACGAGGGTGGGGGCGCGCCCACCCCCTAGGGCGCGCCCCCTACCTCGTGGGGCCCCCGTGGCTCCTCCGACGTACTTCCTGCACCCATATATATCGTCGTACCCTAAAACTTCCAGAACGGAGATTAGATCGGGAGTTCCGCCACCAGAAGCCTCCGTAGCCACCGAAAATCAATCTAGACCCATTCCAGCACCCTGCCGGAGGGGGCAATCCCTCTCCGATGGCCATCTTCATCATCCCGGTGCTCTCCATGACAAGGAGGGAGTAGTTCTCCCTCGGGGCTGAGGGTATGTACCAATAGCTATGTGTTTGATCTCTCTCTCTCTCGTGTTCTTGAGATGATACGATCTTGATGTATCGCGAGCTTTGCTATTATATTTGGATCCTATGATGTTTCTTCCCTCCTCTACTCTCTTGTAATGAATTGAGTTTCCCCTTTGAAGTAATCTTATCGGATTGAGTCTTTAAAGATTTGAGAACACTTGATGTATGTCTTGCCGTGGATATCTGTGGTGACAATGGGATATCACATGATTCACTTGATGTATGTTTTGGTGATCAACTTGCGGGTTCCGCCCATGAACCTATGCATAGGGGTTGGCACACGTTTTCGTCGTGATTCTCCGATAGAACTTTGGGGCACTCTTTGAGGTCCTTTGTGTTGGTTGAATAGATGAATCTGAGATTGTGTGATGCATATCGTATAATCATACCCATGGATACTTTAGGTGACATTGGAGTATCTAGGTGACATTAGAGTTTTGGTTGATTTGTGTCTTAAGGTGTTATTCTAGTACGAACTCTAGGGCTGTTTGTGACACTTATAGGAATAGCCCAATGGATTGATTGGAAAGAATAACTTTGAGGTGGTTTCGCACCCTACCATAATCTCTTCATTCGTTCTCCGCTATTAGTGACTTTGGAGTGACTCTTTGTTGCATGTTGAGGGATAGTTATGTGATCCAATTATGTTAGTATTGTTGAGGGAACATACACTAGCGAAAGTATGAACCCTAGGCCTTGTTTACTATCATTGCAATACCGTTTACGCTCACTTTTATCATTAGTTACCTTGCTGTTTTTATAATTTCAGATTACAAATACCTTTATCTACTATCCATATTGCACTTGTATCACCATCTCTTCCCCGAACTAGTGCACCTATACAATTTACCATTGTATTGGGTGTGTTGGGGACACAAGTGACTCTTTGTTATTTGGTTGCAGGGTTGCTTGAGAGAGACCATCTTCATCCTATGCCTCCTACGGATTGATAAACCTTAGGTCATCCACTTGAGGGAAATTTTCTACTGTCCTACAAACCTCTGCACTTGGAGGCCCAACAACATCTACAAGAAGAAGGTTGTGTAGTAGATATCAAGCTCTTTTCTGGCGCCGTTGCCGGGGAGATTAGCGCTTGAAGGTATATCTTTAGATCTTGCAATCGATTTTTTTAGTTTCTTGTTTTATCACTAGTTTAGTCTATAAAAGAAAACTATAAAAAATGGAATTGAGTTTGTCTCATACGCTTCATCTTTTTAATATCTTTCGTGAGTATGATGGAAGGAAAATTGTGCTCAAGTGCTAGAAGAAGAATGCATTAGAATGTTTGGCAATAAATATTTGAATGATGAGCATGATTGCAATGTTGTTAGTATGAATTCCTTGAATATCCATGATGCTAATGATATGCAAAGCCACAAGCTTGGGGAAGCTATGTTTGATGAAGTTGATATTTTTTGTCCCCCAAGTTTTGATGACCAAATTTATTATGATGAAAGCATGCCTCCTATTTATGATGATTATATTGATGAAAGTTGATTTGGAGAGGTCATGACTTTATTTTGTGATGAATCCACTATTCCGGAAGAGGTTCCAATTGATTATGAGAACAAAGTTGCTATCTATGATGATTATTGTGATGACTTGTATGCTATAAAGAATAATGATATCATGAAACTTGTCATCATGATTTTAGTTTTCAATTGGATTATGCCTCGCATGCTAATTATTTTGTTGAGTTTGCTCCCACTACTATTCAAGAGAAGAAATTTGCTTATGTGGAGAGTAATGAAATTTCTATGCTTGTAGATCATGAAAAGAATGCTTTAGGTGCTGGTTATATTGTTGAATTCATTCATGATGCTACTGAAAATTATTATGAGGGAGGAACATATGCTTGTAGGAATTGCAATAATATCAAGTTTCCTCTCTATGTGCTTAAAGTTTTGAAGTTATGCTTGTTTTGCTTTCCTATGCATGTTGATTATTGTTCCCATAAGTTGTTTGCTCACAAAATCCCTATGCATAGGAAGTGGGTTAGACTCAAATGTGCTAGTCATATTCCTCATGATGCTCTCTTTATGTTACAATTCTTATCTTTTATGTAAGCATCATTGAAATCATCATGCCTAGCTAGGGGCGTTAAACGATAGTGCTTGTTGGGAGGCAACCCAACTTTATTTTTGTTCCTTACTTTTTGTTCCTGTTTAGTAAAAATAATTCATCTATACTCTGTTTAGATGTGGTTTTATGCTTTTAATTAGTGTTTCTTCCAAGTAGAACCTTTGGGAAGACTTTGGGAAAGTCTTGTTGATCATGCTGTAAAAAACAGAAACTTTAGCGCTCACGAGAACTGCTACCATTTTTATTTGGAGAGTGATATTTAGTTAATTATTTTTGCAGATGATAAATAGATAAATTCCTCAGGTCCAGAAATTTATTTGAGAATTTTATAAGTTCCATAAGTATACGTTTGATCCAGATTACTACAGACTGTTCTGTTTTTGACAGATTCTGCTTTTCGTGTGTTGTTTGCTTATTTTGATGAATCTATGGCTAGTAAAATAGTTTATAAACCATAGAGAAGTAGGAATACAGTAGGTTTAACACCGATATAAATAAAGAATGAGTTCATTACAGTACCTTGAAGTGGTGATTTATTTTCTTATACTAACGGAGCTTACGAGTTTTCTGTTAAGTTTTGTGTTGTGAAGTTTTCAAGTTTTGGGTAAGGATTCGATGGACTATGGAATAAGGAGTGGCAAGAGCCTAAGCTGGGGATGCCCGAGGCACCCCAAGGTAATATTCAAGGACAACCAAGAGCCTAAGCTTGGGGATGCCCCAGAAGGCATCCCCTCTTTCGTCTTCGTTCATCGGTAACTTTACTTGGAGCTATATTTTTATTTACCACATGATATGTGTTTTGCTTGGAGCGTCATTTTATTTTATTTAGTTTTGCTTGATGTTTTGAATAAAATACCAAGATCTGAAATTATTAAATTTTATAGAGTCTTCACATAGTTGCATAAGTATTCAACAACTCATTGATCTTCACTTATATCCTTCGGAGTAGTTTGTCATTTGCTCTAGTGCTTCGCTTATATCTTTTAGAGCATGGTGGTAGTTTTATTTTTAAGAAATAGATGACTCTCATGCTTCACTTATATCATTCTGAGAGTCTTAAATAGCATGGTAATTTGCTTAAAATCCTAATATGCTAGGTATTCAAGAATAATAAAACTTTCTTATGAGTGTGTTGAATACTATGAGAAGTTTGATGCTTGATAATTGTTTTGAGATACGAGGATGGTGATATTAGAGTCATGCTAGTTGAGTAGTTATGAATTTGAGAAATACTTGTGTTGAAGTTTGTGATTCTCGTAGCATGCACGTATGGTGAACCGTTATGTGATGAAGTCGGAGCATGATTTATTTATTGATTGTCTTCCTTATGAGTGGCGGTCGGGGACGAGCGATGGTCTTTTCCTACCAATCTATCCCCCTAGGAGCATGCACGTAGTACTTTGTTTCGATAACTAATAGATTTTTGCAATAAGTATGTGAGTTCTTTATGACTAATGTTGAGTCCATGGATTATACGCACTCTCACCCTTCCACCATTGCTAGCCTCTCTAGTACCGCGCAACTTTCGCCGGTACCATACACCCACCATATACCTTCCTCAAAACAGCCACCATACCTACCTATTATGGCATTTCCATAGCCATTCCGAGATATATTGCCATGCAACTTTCCACCATTCCGTTCATCATGACACATTCATCATTGTCATATTGCTTAGCATGATCATGTAGTTGACATAGTATTTGTGGCAAAGCCACTGTTCATGATTCTTTCATACTTGTCACTCTTGATTCATTGCATATCCCGGTACACCGCCGGAGGCATTCATATAGAGTCATACTTTATTCTAGTATCGAGTTGTATCATTGAGTTGTAAATAAATAGAAGTGTGATGATCATCATTCAATAGAGCACTGTCCCAAAAAAAGAGAAAGGCCATAAAAAAGGAAAGGCCAAATAAAAAAATAAAGGCTAAATAAAAAAAGGCCAAAAAAGCGGGACAATGCTACTACCCTTTTACCACACTTGTGCTTCAAAGTAGCACCATGATCTTCATGATAGAGAGTCTCCTATGTTGTCACTTCCATATACTAGTGGGAATCTTTCATTATAAACTTGTCTTGTATATTCCAATGATGGGCTTCCTCAAAATGCCCTAGGTCTTCGTGAGCAAGCGAGTTGGATGCACACCCACTAGTTTCTTTTGTTGAGCTTTCATATACTTATAGCTCTAGTGCATCTGTTGCATGGCAATCCCTACTCACTCACATTGATATCTATTGATGGGCATCTCCATAGCCCGTTGATACGCCTAGTCAATGTGAGACTATCTTCTTCCTTTTTGTCCTCTCCACAACCACCATTCTATTCCACCTATAGTGCTATGTCCATGGCTCACGCTCATGTATTGCGTGAAGATTGAAAAAGTTTGAGAACATCAAAAGTATGAAACAATTGCTTGGCTTGTCATCGGGGTTGTGCATGATTTAAATATTTTGTGTGGTGAAGATAGAGCATAGCCAGACTATATGATTTTGTAGCGATAACTTTCTTTGGCCATGTTATTTTGAGAAGACATGATTGCTTAGTTAGTATGCTTGAAGTATTATTATTTCTATGTCAATATGAACTTTTGTCTTGAATCTTATGGATCTGAATATTCATATCACAAGTAAGAAGAATTACATTGAAATTATGCCAACTAGCATTCCACATCAAAAATTATCTTTTTATCATTTACCTACTCGAGGACAAGCAGGAATTAAGCTTGGGGATGCTTGATACGTCTCCAACGTATCTATAATTTTTGATTGCTCCATGCTATATTACCTACTGTTTTGGGCAATATTGGGCTTTATTTTCCACTTTTATATTATTTTTGGGACTAACCTATTAACCGGAGGCCCAGCCCAGATTTATTGTTTTATGCATGTTTCAGTGTTTTGAAGAAAAGGAATGTCAAACGAAGTCGAAACGGAACGAAATCAACTGGAGAAGTTATTTTTGGAAGGAAAGCAACCCAGGGAACTTGGAGTGCATGTCAGGGGAGACACGGGCTGCCCACGAGGGTGGGGGCGCGTCCACCCCCCTAGGGCGCGCCCCCTGCCTCGTGGGGCCCCCATGGCTCCTCCGACGTACTTCCTGCACCCATATATATCATCGTACCCTAAAACTTCCAGAACAGAGCTTAGATCGGGAGTTCCGCTGCCAGAAGCCTCCGTAGCCACCAAAAACTAATCTAGACACGTTCTGGCACCCTGCCGAAGGGGGCAATCCCTCTCTGGTGGCCATCTTCATCATCCCGGTGCTCTCCATGATGAGGAGGGAGTAGTTCTCCCTCGGGGCTGAGGGTATGTACCAGTAGCTATGTGTTTGATCTCTCTCTCGTGTTCTTGAGATGATACGATCTTGATGTATCGTGAGCTTTGCTATTATATTTGGATCCTATGATGTTTCTTTCCCCCTCTACTCTCTTGTAATGAATTGAGTTTCCCCTTTGAAGTAATCTTATCGGATTGAGTCTTTAAAGATTTGAGAACACTTGATGTATGTCTTGCCGTGGATATCTGTGGTGACAATGGGATATCACGTGATTCACTTGATGTATGTTTTGGTGATCAACTTGCAGGTTCCGCCCATGAACCTATGCATAGGGGTTGGCACACGTTTTCGTCGTAATTCTCCGGTAGAACTTTGGGGCACTCTTTGAGGTCCTTTGTGTTGGTTGAATAGATGAATCTGAGATTATGTGATGCATATCGTATAATCATACCCACGGATACTTGAGTTGACATTGGAGTATCTAGGTGACATTAGGGTTTTGGTTGATGTGTGTCTTAAGGTGTTATTCTAGTACAAACTCTAGGGATGTTTGTGACACTTATAGGAATAGCCCAACGGATTGATTGGAAAGAATAACTTTGAGGTGGTTTCGTACCCTACCATAATCTCTTCGTTCGTTCTCCGCTATTAGTGACTTTGGAGTGACTCTTTGTTGCATGTTGAGGGATAGTTATGTGATCCAATTATGTTAGTATTGTTGAGGGAACTTACACTTGCGAAAGTATGAACCCTAGGCCTTGTTTACTATCATTGCTATACCGTTTACGCTCACTTTTATCATTAGTTACCTTGCTGTTTTTATAATTTCAGATTACAAATACCTTTATCTACTATCCATATTGCACTTGTATCACCATCTCTTCGCCGAACTAGTGCACCTATACAATTTACCATTGTATTGGGTATGTTGGGGACACAAGAGACTCTTTGTTATTTGGTTGCAGGGTTGCTTGAGAGAGACCATCTTCATCCTATGCCTCCTACAGATTGATAAACCTTAGGTCATCCACTTGAGGGAAATATGCTACTGTCCTACAAACCTCTGCACTTGGAGGCCCAACAACGTCTACAAGAAGAAGGTTGTGTAGTAGACATTAGTGCGCCTGAAGAAACTAAAGAAATCAGGGCAACTGCATCTGTTGTGCCTGAAGAAAATCAACCAAATTCCTTAGCTGCTCCTGCGCCAACTTCAAATCCAATCCTTCCATCTGCATCAGATGTGAAGAAGACCAAGGCTGCAGAGCGTGCTGCAGTGAAGAAAAGGAAAGCATCAGCTGCTTCAGATTCCTAAGCTCCGAAGAAGATGAAGCCCTTGACAAGTTCATTTGCTAATCCCATTGATGTCGTTCCCATCTCAACCAGGCCATCAAAGGACCTTGTTCCTTTTGGTGAAGAATATGAGATCCCTAGCGGATCTGATGAAGAAAATCATTCTGCTACTTCGTCAGAGCAGATTGATGAAGAAATTGAAGTGGATGTGATCCCTTTAACACCTGTCATCTCCTCGCCTATGCCTCAGTTCACAGCTGAAGAGGCCGGCGTTGAAGAAATGGAAGATGAAGGTGTGGACGTTGGCTGCTCCACACCCATAATAAGTGATGAATTCTGGGAAAGTCAGCATCCAAACTCTCCAATGTTCACACTGCTGCAGCAAATACCTCAGTCCCCCGCACAAACTGTTCAAATGGGCTCTAAAGAAACTCACTCCACTTCATCTGTACATGAGGAAATTCCAGCTACTAGTGCTGAAGAAAATGTTGCTGCTGAACATCTGAAGATGCAGACTGCCACTGAAGAGGAACCGGAAATTCCTCAGCCTGAAGAACCTACGATTGAGATTCCTGAGGTTGTGATGCAACTCACTGACACTCCTATGCCCAAGCCAAAGGATCCATTCTCACGCAAGCAAAAGTTCAAGGCTGATGATTTCTTCAGCAAGCATGTATTCTTCGAAGATTACAACCCATATAACTCTGCTCGCATTAGGAAGAGGCGTTTCTGGACTGCTAGTCAAGCCAATTTCTATTCCTCAGTGCTGTTCAACAAAGAGAAAATCTTCTATCATGAGCATATTCCTCACGTGGATATGGAATCTCTGCCGTGCTTCACACCAGTCCTTAGTGTTCTTCATGATGCTGGACTGTTAAACTTTTGCTCTGACATCTGCGATTGGAATGAAGAACTGATTCTTTAACTCTATGCAACGCTGCACATCATAGGAGATTCTGAAGATGTGAATTCATGGGTGCTGGACTGGATGTCTGAAAATACTCACTACACTACACCAGCCTCTGAATTGCTTCGTGCCTTACCACTCAGTCCTCCCCTTGAAGAAGCTCGTTGTATCTACAGTGAACTTGAGCTTACAAATCATTACATGCAAGTGTTGATGAAACCTCTGAAGCCAGGTCAAGCACCAAGAACCAAATTCCTCGTGAAGGAATTGCTTTACGTGCCCAGAACTGTCTATCGTATTCTTATGAGGACAATGAGTCCTATCAAAGGCCACGGCTCATATGATGAGGAAATTGTTGGCATCATGAAGAATCCGGTATTCAACATCGTTCATGGCATTCCTGTCAATTATCACGATTTCTTCATGAGGACTCTGGCAAATGTTGCACTGTCTCCGTTTGAGTTGAAGCCTTATGCACCTTGGATTATGAGATTCCTCAAGACAAGGTCTTCACTCAACTACAAAGCTGATTTTCAGAATCACCTCAGCTACTTGCACCTAATTGAAGTCCTCAAGCAGAACTATTCCTCAGTTGATGGAAAGGGCAAGGCACCAGCTGTAATAGATGAAGGCATTCGTCCATTGGATGGTCAATTTCGCAAAGCTGCTTCTTATTCCACCAATGATGACTCTGCCACCATGACTCTGCCAATGCACCCAAGTCCACTCCTCAAGCCAGTGCTCCGCGCGTGATGACTGACCGTGAACTTCTGCTTAGTCTTCACCAGAAGGTGGATTGAAATCATAAATAGGTTAAGCGTCAGTTTGGTTCATTTCTTCACAACATGACTGCTACACAATGCAATGAAGAAAAACCATTACTACCTCCATCAAGTCTTCGGTCGCACCTGGGCAATCCTGTCACATCTGTATGGTGAAGACGACCTGAAGAAAATGGTCTCAAGGAAGATTTTGACTAGTCTGCACCACCACCAAAGGTCAAGGTTCCTTCTCTGGTGGCCAGCTCATATTCTTCATCGCGCGACACTGATGAAAATGAAGACTTGGACGACACTGCGGCAGGCCCTACTACAACAAACGACCCCAACAACACTGGCGCTCCTTCATCAACTTGATATTCTTCAGGGGCGTTAGTCCTCATATTCGAACCTTTTGGTCATTTGATGACAAAGGGGGAGAATTTTGAGTTAGTCTTCAAGCGGGTCTTTCTATATGGGCGTTTTTTTAAAGTTACAACTCTCGTTCTTCTGAGACTATTATTGGATCGAGTTGTAAACTTAAACCCGATGGTGCTCTGATACTCTTGATGCATTTTTCTGCATGCTTATTCCCCGTTAATATTATTGCACGCATGCTGAATTACATCAGTCACCATATTTCATCATGCATTTCAAATTCTTCACTGTTGTATGTCAAATGCGTGTATGAATTACAAGATATAGGGGGAGGTCTCCATGATTCAACTCTTCAAGTGTGCATTGCTTCAAAAGCAAATTACTCACTATGCACAACTTCAAGGGGAGTTCTTCTATATCTTGCAATCAAATTCCTCAATATTAGTATTTACACTTCATATGTTTATCCCCGTTGAAAACTTAACCTATATTTTCATCAATCACCAAAAAGGGGGAGATTGTAAGTGCATCTAGTGCCCCTTAGTGATTTTGGTGTATTGAAGACTTATAGGTTAAGGGACTAATGTGTTTATGAGTGTACACAGGTCTATAAGTCTATGAGGATTTTGATATTTACAGAGAAAGTTGACCCCTAAAAATGAAGTTCTTCATCTAAAGACTTTGGTATTCTGAAGACTTTCTGAAGACTTTGAAAGTGAAGAAATTGGTGTGACCTTGAAGACTTGGTATTCATTCGAGGAACATGAAGCATGAAGACTTTTGTTTTGGTAGTTTCATTTTCTCTTTCTTGAGTCATAGGAAACACCGTACTGTTAAAGGGGGTCGACGAAATACTAAGGAAAATTTCCATGTGATGCTCAACTCAAAATCCTACACCTACCAATCCCTTCGAGTGAAGCCATTGGAAATCTCATATAGTCCAGTCATATTCTTCAGTGACAGAGACGAAGTTCTTCTGGTCTCTGAGGAATTTGTTCTGACTGAGGAGTTAGGAATTCGCCAGTGCAGATTTCCTACACAGTGAGGAACATGATAGCCCTGAGGATTTTGCTACTCAAAATTCCGACTATGCGCCAGCTGTCCCAAAATATCTATCCACCTAACGGTCATATCATTGAAGGGCATTTATGTCTTTTCATGCCAGGCTGCTCCCTAGGCTATAAATAGCCGCCCCCTACAACCACTAGCTGGTTGGCTACTCCGAGAGAAATTGACACTTGTCATTTGAGAGCAACCCATCCTCCGAGGACATTGAGCGAAAATCATCGAGTGAGGAAAAACCCAAAACCCAAACACCTACAAACCCCAAGTGATTGAGCATCACTGAAGAGATTGATCCTGCGTGCATCCGACGCTTGTTACCTTTGAAGACTGTGCTTCTTCTAGACGGTTAGGTGTCATGGTCTAGAGCATCCAAGAGGAATTGTGGATCGCCGAGTGACCAAGTTTGTGAAGGTTTGGAAGTCGCCTGAAGACATACCACGAGTGATTGGGCGAGGTTTGTGTGACCTTAGCTCAAGGAGAATACGGTGAGGACTGGGTGTCCTGAGCAGCCTGTTCAGGACTGGGTGTCCGGGACTGTGTGTCCTTGAGTTTAAATACTCAGCCGCTCCAACCATACGTACAACTGAGACAGCAGTTGGAACTGGTCTACCAAATCATTGTCTTCACCAAGCTTACTGGTTCTATTTCCTCAACTCCTTCATTTCCTCATAACTGTGTTGTGAGCTTGTTCATATCTGTGCTTGAAGACTTTGACTAAAGACTTTCTCAATTTCCTCAGTTCAATTTCTTTAGTTAGTTTGTCTTCATCCTGTGTTATCATGTGCTCACGCTACCTGTACTCTGTGCCTGCCTTCATTTCATCATGACGACCATGCTTGCATTCTGTTATGTTTGCTTTTGAGTACTTATTCCGCTGCTAGTAGTTCTTCGCTAAGGAATTTCCTCACCGGCGAATTCCTCAGTGAAGAATTTCATAAAAATCGCCTATTCACCCCCCTCTAGTCGATATAACGCACTTTCAGACATTCATTCTCATTTCTTGCATGTGACCTAATCTTGCAACCAAGGACAAACATTTGATTTTGCAACCCGTTTTTATGGATGGAGCATGTGCATGTAGTTCAATTTTGAATTACGCACATAAATGCCTAGAAAACTCAATTAATGTATAAAAATTTCCAAACGGTCCCCGAAGAAATCCAAAATTTAACATGACACTCATGTTGTTCTATGTTGACACCAGGAAAAAATAGAAAGGAAGAAGAGGCAACGAATATCGTTTTGTCCACAAAGGTGACACGTTTCCCTAATGGAACCATGAGGCTTTCTTGTGAGATGCCCTGGTTTGTGAGAAGCTTATACCACAACATGCCCCAAATGGGACAATACTTTTTACCCCAGCATGTTGATGCCATTCCATGATAGCATGCCAAGGTTCATGAATTTCAGACGAGTTTTGGATTTACTAGAATTACAATAGCAAGTACCTCAACATTTGCTGGAGAGCCACGGTGCCGTGGTGTTCGAAATTCATCCCCACTTCTTGCATGGGACATAAGCATAAACCCATGGACAAATATATGATTTTACAACCTAGGTTGGTGCAGCGGAGCATGTGCATGTGCTTTAATTTTGAATTTTGCACCTGAAATGGCTAGAAAACCAATTTAATGTATAAAATTTCCAAACAAACCCTGAATAATTCCAATTTTTTACGACACACATATAGTTGCATGTTCACTGCAGATAAAAGGTCTAGCAATTCAAACACCGTCCATTACCGCTGTGACCCCATTATGTAATTCAAATCAAGATGAAAAATCAAGTAGATCCCACTTAGTTTATTATCACCAACCGTGTGAGATGCAGCACAAAATATCTTGGAGCACCATAGTATTATAGTACGCATATGGCTTACGCATACGGCATCGTCTGAATAAGGGACCGTGTCTGATGACACTTTGCATGCCAGTTTTTTGGCTGAAGCGATTCCAAATTTTCGGCTTCCGCGGAAATATCTACCTCCCCACCCCCTCCCCCTTCCGAAAATCTACATTTCCCCTGTTTCCGCCTTCCTTTCCAAGTTCAAACCTTCACTACTTGCTTGCAGCACCGCCTCCTCGCCGGTGACCCTCCTTCACACTGCTCGGCCTCGCCTATCCAGGCAGGTAATCCACACCTGACCCCCATCCTCCTCCTCCTTCCACATCCCAAATGCCCCGACCGTCAGCACGAGCGCGACAACTTCCACCCAAATCACTAACCCCTCCACCAAATAAACGCCGCCCTAAGCCATGGTGCACATAGCATAGCCAGGATCTCAAGGAGCATTTGGTAGCGGAGAAGCAAACCGCGGCCGCACGTGCGGATGAGGTCGCGATGACTGCCATTCGTGTCGACCCACAAATCTTGGAGGAGCACCTCGCCATCGAGGCCACCATCGACGCCTCACGCGCTGACGCCGTGACGTGGTTGGCTGCTTTAAATGATAGTTCGTGGCATTTTCTTGAGGCCACCGTTGGTGCCTTCGATGCAGACTATGAGGTGTTTTCTCAGTGTGCATTTGCTTACCTCATCTCGAGAGCCAGCAAGTTGGTGCACAGAGCGGCTCAGGAAACTCACCACTACGACAAGGGCACCCACGATGTGGAGGCCTCGCCCTATTCCATGTCTAAGGAGCCAATCGTCATTGATATCTCTGACAATGAGGAGTAACTTGTCTTATTACCTCACTATAAGGACCCATGTTCAATTTGCTAGTTACTGCCTTTCCTTAACAAATTCTAGTGAATTGTGCTATCTACTTTTACCATGCAATCTTCTTCTCTAGTGTATATGTTCTATATGTCGTGCAATGTGGTGTTCAGTTAACTATTTGATTCAATTATGCAAATGTGATGTTCAATTCTTCAGGGTGTAATTTTCCAAGTTGTCAAGCATGCTTGGTTTGGTTAACTGTCTGATCTTCTATTAGGAGTATGTTATATTGTGCAATGTGGTGCTCAGTTAATGTTTGGTTCATTTGTTGTGGTGTTTAATTAACTGTTTGGTTCAATTCTGCAATGTGATGTTCAATTGTTGTGGGTTCATTATGTTATTGTATACCATGTGAGAAATAAATTGAATTTGGCTGTACTAAATACATGAGAAACAAATACAATTGCTATATTTCCTAGTTGTTAAGCATGTTTGGTTTGTTTAACTCTCTAATCTTCTATTAGGAGTATGTTATATTGTGCAATGTGGTGCTCAGTTAACATTTGGTTCATTTGTTGTGGTGTTTAGTTAACTGCTTGGTTCAATTCTGCAATGCGATGTTCAATTGTTGTGGGTGCATTCTCTTATTGTATACCATGTGAGAAATAAATTGAATTTGGCTGTACTAAATACATGAGAAACAAATACAATTGCTATATTTCCAAGTTGTTAAGCATGCTTGGTTTGGTTAATTGTCTGATCTTCTATTAGGAGTATGTTATATTGTGCAATTTGGTGCTCAGTTAACATTTGGTTCATTTGTTGTGGTGTTTAGTTAACTACACGTGCATGGTCCATTCTCTAATAGCACATCATTGTGCAATTGCAGGAACATTCTAATATTTAGGTTTTTAACAATTTGGTCTTGCAGATGTAGGTCCTGCTGTCAGAGGTTTTGACCCACTGTTCGACCCTTTTTGCATATGGGGAAATGAGTTGTCCTTGACCCTGTTCAAGAATTCATCCGATTAACCAGTTAACTTGCCGATTAATCCCTACTCGTAGGGTCACCGAGTAGCCGATAAACTGATAAATCGTCCAATTAATTGATTAAAGGGCCGATTAACTTGCCAATTAGCCTATTAATCCCCTACTCGCCAGCCAACCGAGCAGTTACCAGTTAAAGATTTCCTCAACAATGGTCCTTGAATATTAATTGTTAGGATAAAGAAATTAACAACAAAAAACAACAAGATCTTTGTCTGCAAAATGAAGAAGACATCATTTCACTACAAGATGGTACTAACTACTATAGCTTGCCTTTTTTATTCCTTTGCCCCGTTTCCAACATAGAGAAGATATTTTTGCACATTGTTGTTTTCAGGCCTTTCCAAAGCAGTTCACTGATGATTACCTCTCAAACCACCTCTATGGTCAGGAGGCGAGGAACGTTTTCATACAACACCCACGGTTCAATATTGAAGTGTTTCTGAAGAGGACAAAGGATGGACGGTCAATCATCCACGGGCATTGGCCTAAAGTTGCAAAGACCTTCAACGTGAATGAAGGCTCAATATTCGCCTTCCGCTTCAACAGTTTTCCAGATGAGATGCATCTGTCTATATACCGTCTATGATGCTAATTTCGAAAGGTTCTACATGTTGCATGTGAAACTTGGTGCTGGTGCAGTTGTGTAATGGGGTAGCTGAGTGCTAAAGATATATCATGTTGTACTCTGATGTATTTCAATTATGAAATCCTGCTTCCTTAATATGGAAATGAAATATATTATGTGCTTAATATGAATGTCAATTAGATTAATAAATTGATTATTAATAATAGGGCAATTAGCCTGCTAATTGGGTTTTGCTATTGCAAATGGTTATTGAGAAAATACCGTGGGCGATGACCTCAGGCAACGCACACAGTTTCTAGGAATAAACCATGTTGGATCAATGAACAATCACACACGACCTTCTATTGAAAACTGTTTGTGTTAGGCCACCTTGTGCAAACGTTTACCACATAAAAAATTGTGTGTGATGGACAGCCTTCGCTATGCAGTTTTTTCTACGCACCGTGTGTGATGCATTCAATAACGCAAACAATAAAATTGTTAATATCATGTGCAATGGCAACGCTATCACAAACGGTTTAACGGGGAAAATTGTGTGTGATGTACCTGTGAACGGAAACGTTTTCCTTGGAATGACTATGTGGGATGTATATACGAACGGAAATGTTTAGCGGGGACTGACTGTGTGGGGTGTACTTCTGACCGGAAACAATTTTGCCTGTATAATTGTATTTTTTTAGCTCTACTGTATGTATTTCTGTATTTGAGCGCTCGCCAGTCGCACATGACCTCATTTTGCTGAGCGTGTGTGCCAGGAGGGTATATCCCTGACGGTTTCTGGGTCGTGTGGGAAGGACCCCCCCTATCGCCGTCACTCACTAGGCGACGGTCCCAAATTCCATCGCAGAAAGGGGTCAAAAACCGTTTGTATAGCACCGACGCGTACCAGTGTTAGACCAAGGGAGTTGGCCAACATGGTGATTACTCCACACACGGTATCTCCTTATGCATGATTTGCTTGATGCACGAGGTGTACCAAAAGTATTTCCCCTAGGTTGGGCGAATAACCGACGCCAAGGTTCGTTGCTTTCTCGAGAACTAGCATGTTCTCATCATTCACCTTAGAAACTTCTCCTCATGCCTGCAACGAGTTAGTAATAACATATTAGAAATAACGTATAGCAGGACTTCCAATGCAACTAGCTCTTTGCGTTGAGCCATGATGACTCATATGGTAGAAGCACTGCCTCGGGTGCGGGTTTGTGTAATCATAAACATAGTGGATGTCATCATCATTTTTAGTGAAGCCAAAGTAGTTACACCACTCCTAAAAAGTGATGTTGAAGGCTTGGTCCAGGAGACGGAAAGTGATCCTCTCCTCATCGTAGGCATTTTTCACCAAACCAACAATAAGTAAGAGAGTACTAAGAAACTCAAGCGTCATGCGTTCATATGTCTCACATCCTTGATAAACAAAATGATGCAACACGACATTATGAAAAAGCAAATTGAAATCATTAGTAATACCTAGCTTGGTGATTGTGGTCGCGCAAGCCCACTTGGTTGCTTTGATCTTCCTCGAGGTTAGTTGCCTAAACTTTCTTCTTGCTTCACGGTCAGCGAAGACGATCCCTGATACGTCTCCAACATATCTATAATATTTGATTGTTCCATGTTGTTAAAGTATCAATCATGGATGTTTTGTATACATTTACTAGCAACTTTATATCATAGTGCCCAGGGTATAGAGAGTTGTGTTTTATAACTTCATCCATCTCATGCTCATCAAAAGGAATCCACTAACAAGGTTGATCGGGTCTTGTTAACAAACTCATTTCGAATAACATGAAACCGGAGAAATTTCGAATAACAATAGGTTACCTCTAGTGAGATATGCACATCCCCAACAATAAGAATATCATATTTCTTCTTGACAGTAGGAAAAGGAAATTCAAAACCTCCAATAGTAATTGTTGAAATTTTTCCAATAGAATTGATATTGTGGACTTGAGGTTGTTTCCTCGGAAAGTGTACCATATACTCATTACCATTAACATGAAAAGGGATATTGCCTTTGTTGCAATCAATAACAGCCCCTGCAATATTCAAAAAGGGTCTTCCAAGAATAATAGATATACTATCGTCCTCGGGAATATCAATAATAACAAAGTCTGTTAAAATAGTAACGTTTGCAACCACAACAGGCACATCCTCACAAATACCGACATGTATAGCAGTTGATTTATCAGCCATTTGCAAAGATATTTCAGTAGGTGTCAACTTATTCAAATCAAGTCTATGATATAAAGAGAGAGGCATAACACTAACACCGGCTCCAAGATCACATAAATCAGTTTTAACATAGTTTCTCTTAATGGAGCATGGTATAGTCGGTACTCTGGGATCTCCTAGTTTCTTTGGTATTCCACCCTTAAAAGTATAATTAGCAAGCATGGTGGAAATTTCAGCTTCCGATATCTTTCTTTTATTAGTAACAATTTCCTTCATGTACTTAGCATAAGGGTTTATTTTAAGCATATCAGACCAGTTGCCATTGCCAGTTGCTGTTTTTTGCTTGTTTTTTACTTTGCAGAATATCAATACCAGATGAAGTCCAATTGCCACGAAACTTTTTGGAGATTTTTTTCTAGTGATAAGAGACCCTGGAAGCTTCTGGAGCAAACGAGAGGAGGTCGTGGGGCCAACTAGACACCAGGGCATGCCCTAATGGGTAGTGGGACCACATGAGGCTTCTTAACCTACCTCCACCTCTATAAATACTATAAAATCCACAAAACCTAGGGGAGTCGATGAACCACTTTTTCAGCCACCGCAAGTTCCAGAAACATGAGATCCAATCTAGAGGTCTTTTCTGGCACTCTACCGGAGGGGGCAACGATCACAGAGGGGTTCTTCATTGATGACGCACAAGTATAGGGGATCAATCGTAGTCCATTCAATAAGTAAGAGTGTCGAACCCCATGAGGAGCAGAAGGAAATGACAAGTAGTTTTTAGTAAAGTATTCTCTGCAAGCACTGAAATTATAAGTAACGAGTAGTTTGATAGCAAGATAATTTGTAACGAGCATGTAACGGTAACAGTAACAAAAGCGCAGCAAGGTAGCCCAATCCTTTTGAGGCAAAGGATAGGCCAAAACGGTCTCTTATAGTAAGCAAAGCATTCTTGAGGGTACACGGGAATTTCATCTAGTCACTTTCACCATGTTGGTTTAATTTGTGTTCTCTACTTTGATAATTTGATATGTAGGTGGACCGGTGCTTAGGTGTTGTTCTTACTTGAAAAAACCTCCTACTTATGATTAACCCCCTCGCAACCATCCGCAACTACGATAAAAGATGATGAATTGTAGTTGCAAAGTTGATTGAGAACATAGATTGTTGGTCTTCAATAGAGTTTATGCTTTATACTTTGATGTTGTGATGAATTGTTACTTATTCATGAGAAGTTTATGATAAAAGTTATGTGACAAAAGTTCTATGATAAAGTTTGTTGTTGTTATAATAATATACATGATGCTTCTATGTCCGTATTTTTTTATCGACACCTATCTCTCTAAGCATGTGGACATGTTTTCGATTTTGGTTTTTCGCTTAAGGACAAGCGAGGTCTAAGCTTGGGGGAGTTGATACGTCCATTTTGCATCATGTTTACCTACCGTTATTTACATTGTTTTTATGTATAATAATGCTTCTTGGAGTAATTCTAATGCCTTTTCTCTCATAATATGCAAGGTTTACACAAAGAGGGAGAATACCGACAGCTGGAATTCTGGACTTGAAAAAGCAATGTCAGGCTACCTATTCCGCACAACTCAAAATGAGATAAAACTTTACATAGATTTTTTATGGAATATATAATAAATATTGGAGCAAATAAGTACCAGAGGGGGCCCACCAGGTGGGCACAACCCACCTGGGTGCGCCAGGGAGCCCATGCGCGCCCTGGTGGGTTGTGCCCTCCTCAGCCCACCTTCGGTGCCCCTCTTCTGGTATAAGTAATTTTGACCTAGAAAAAATAAGGAGAGGACTTTTAGGACGAAGTGCCTCCGTCTCGAGGCGGAACTTTGGCAGGAGCACTTTTGCCCTCTGGCGGAACGATTCCACCAGGGGAACTTCCCTCCCGGAGGGGGAAATCATTGTCATCGCCATCACCAACAACTCTTCCATCTTGGGGAGGGCGATCTTCATCAACATCTTCAACAACACCATCTCCTCTCAAACCCTAGTTAATCTCTTGTGCTCCATCTTTGTACCAGAACTATAGATTGGTGCTTGTGGGTGACTAGTAGTGTTGATTACATCTTGTAGTTGATTACTATATGGTTTATTTGGTGGAAGATTATATGTTCAAATCCATTAGGATATTTAATACCCCTCTGATCTTGAGCATGATTATTATTTGTGAGTAGTTACTTTTGTTCTTGAGGTCACGGGAGAAATCTTGTTGCAAGTAATCATGTGAATTTGATATGTGTTCGATATTTTGATGGTATGTATGTTGTGATTCCCTTAGTGGTGTCAGGCGAACATCGACTACATGGCACGTCATCATATTTAGTCCTAAGGGAATGCATTGTGGGGTAATTATTAGATGATGAGTTGCAAGAGTGACAGAAGCTTAAACCCTAGTTTGTG
The DNA here is from genome assembly GCF_002162155.2 of Triticum dicoccoides. Classification (NCBI taxonomy): domain Eukaryota; kingdom Viridiplantae; phylum Streptophyta; class Magnoliopsida; order Poales; family Poaceae; genus Triticum; species Triticum dicoccoides. The sequence goes on from NC_041388.1 coordinate 249,870,791, forward strand.
CGCTACTCTGTAAGGGACTGATTTGGATCCAAAAAGTTTAATGCCATTGTTACATTTATTCTTAATACTTTTCTCGTAGTTGCGAATGCTTGCAAGGGGGTTAATCATAAGTAGGAGGTTTTGTCAAGTAAGAACATCACCTAAGCACCGGTCCACCCACATATCAAATTATCAAAGTAGCGAACATAAATCAAACCAACATGATGAAAGTGACTAGATGAAATTCCCGTGTACCCTCGAGAACGCTTTGCTTACTATCAGAGACCGTTTTGGACCGTCCTTTGCCTCAAAAGGATTGGGCTACCTTGCTGCACTTTTCTTACCGTTACTGTTACTTGCTCATTACAAATTATCTTGCTATCAAACTACACGTTACTAATAACTTCTGTGCTTGCAGAGAATACCTTGTTGAAAACTACTTGTCATTTCCTTATGCTCCTCGCTGGGTTTGACACTCTTACTTATATAAAGGACTACGATTGATCCCCTATACTTGTGGGTCATGAAGGCTCTTTTCTAGCGCCATTGCCTGGGAGTGAAGCGCTCTTGGTAAGTGGAAATCGGTAAAGAAAAATTATTACTACGTGCTGAAATTTATTGTGACTTGTTACAATGGAGAACAATCCTTTGAGGGGTTTGTTCGGGGTATCTTCACCTCGATCGGAACCACAATTAGTTACCCCTCAACCTACTGCATCTACTGAAAATATTGGCTATGAAATTCCTTCAGGCATGATAGAAAAACTGCTAGCTAATCCTTATGCAGGAGATGGAACCGAACATTCTGATATGCACTTGATATATGTGGATGAAATTTGTGGATTATTTAAGCTTGAAGGTTTACCCGGAGATGAAGCTAAGAAGAAGTTTTTCCCTTTATCTTTGAAGGGAAGATCATTGGCATGGTATAGGCTATGCGATGATACTGCACTACTACAGGATGGTCCAAACGCGACAGTCGAATCAGAGACCCTTCGACGAAACTGTGTGAGATGCAATAATTGCAAACAGTGGTGTAAAAAACCCATCAAAAAAGGTGCAAAATGTTTGCGTTGGTGGTGACATCAAACACGGTTCATATTAGATTTGCATGTAAGATGAGTGGCAAATGGTTAATCCAGATGTACTGTTAGCGATGATGCAGAACAACAGAAACGGGCAGCCAAATGAGGGTGTGTGCGATATATGGCATACAGTTCACTAGGATGAGCTGTGTGTGACTAGGCAACACAGTGGAAACAGTTCAACTGAACAAGATGTGTGTGATACGCGGCAAACAGGACCGTAATCAAAAATTTGTGCGAAGACCAAAAATAACACAGACGATTGCTGCTAATAAGCCGTGTGATTTGCTCTGTCTATAGAAGAGTAACATGTATATATATAACACAAATAAACATATAATTACATAAGTGACTATACAGATCATTCGCACACACCTCAATAAATTGCATGCATTCTAAAGTAGCAGAAACGATTGTCTAGCCATCTACTTCTTGTGATGCTCCCACCACTGCTCTGTGGCTCGATCCCTCGTCTGGGCAGGAACAAGACATTTCCTCATGTCAACGATCCGCCTGTACATCTCGTAGCTTGTGTACGCGTCCTTGGCCGCGTACTTGACATGTTGTTCATCCAGTCTCTCATGCCAAACATTGTGCCAGGCGATCTCATCCTTCTTCCTCTCATCCTTCATCTTCATGTAGTAGGGGTTGATTATGGCCGAGGCGAGGTCAACCAGGGAGTTCAGTTTGTTGTTGTCGCTGCCCCAGACCTTATAGTGGTGCTGGATGTTGACAAGATTCGGGAATTCAAGCCCGAAACCTTGAGCGCTTTTAGATCGTTGGTGGTGTCCACCGTAGCGAAATTGTAGTCGGAGCTGTTGATAAACCTGGAGAAACAGTCACAAGGACTTGTGGCCAGGTGGTAGTGGTAGACGAGGACGTCATGTCGCATGCACAGCTGGGCGGTGACAACCTTCGGATCATGCCTGGCACGACCGATGGTGTACTCGAGGTCGAAGACGACCACTTGGTACTTGTCATCAGCAAGGAACTGCTCCATAGTTTGGATGGAGCTCTCCACTGAGAACGGTTCTCTTGTGTACACCACCGAGAGGGCCTTCCCCCTCACATGGGTGTCCACTACGTGATGCGTGGTGAACTGCCCGCCGTTGTCGTCGTCGGTTGCTGGGAGCGCCATTGGAGCCAGGGGGAGCGCCATTGGAACCGTTGGATGTCCTCTCTGTATGTGTCGTCGTGGGTGTGCTTATTGTGTCGTGTGATGCGAGAGATGAATGTAAATGGCCGTAGGAATAAAAGGGGACCGAGCGGCCTGGATTCTCGGCGCGTCCGCATGGCAGTTTTTGCAGTGGGTAACTACATCGTCGCGTCGCGCCCGGCGCAACCGCATGCACACGAACGTGCGTGATCATGCGCCGGTCCCAACCACTGGCAGCGCGTGAAAGGACGGGGGCAGAGCACCCAGAGGGACGCGAGAGCAGAGCACACGTGGCAGGACGTGAGCAAAGCGCGTCGCGGCCGCCTCAACCGCAAGCAACAACACGCATAGAGCAGTTGAACACATAGGAAATGGTCGCGTACAAGCCGGCCGACAGTTGCGTCGCTGCGTAGAGAGCGGCCGTGTGCTACTACCTCTATCTTGGTCTATAGTACCCTTTATATTCTGTGACGTACTTTGCCATTAAATTAAACCAACAAAATGTTAATGCATGTTATAAAAATTATATAATTGGAAACTATGTTCAAACACGAATCCAACTGTATAATCTTTGGCGACATGCATTCATATTTTATTAGTTAAATCCTACTTATAAACCAGGATAGTGTATAGTAGGTAATTAAACCGCAAGCGTTTTTTGTATTAACGTATGTGCACGTGGCCTTTCGTCCTCCTCTCGCATGTCTTGTCACCCTTGCTGCCGTAGACGGCTTACAGCGCAAGCTTGCGTAGTGCGCGGGGGCATTATTTTTGCCAAACAGTGGCTCGAAGTGGCGCCAATGAATCGTTGGTGAGCCCGTTCCTATGCAACCTCGCAGGTTCCCGCGCAAGCTTCCCGCCCGACTCGGTGAAATCCACCAAAATCCCATTGCTTATCGGCCTGCTATATAAACCCTCACGGTCGGCGAGTCATGCGTCGCATTTCCCCTCCCTACTTGTAGCTTATCTCGTCTGCTGCTCCCACAATCGCCAATGGCACCGGTCCATCGTCGTCGCTCAGCCACTCCGCCGTCATCAGAGGACAGCTCCAGCTGGGAGGCTACACCGCGGTGGCAACACAGTCCCCGGCGTAGTGTAGTGCGCGTGGCGTCCCTGTTAGGTGTGCGCGGAACACCCACCACACACTCCGCCGCCGCTGCCCGTCGATAGCCGTTGCCGGCTGTCGTTGCCACCACACCACCGTTGAAAGCCAGGGCCATCGCCCCCTCCGCCGCCACGGCCCGAAGGTGGGAGGTGGCCATCGTGGCCGCCAACCCACTGGCGGTGATCACCCGCTCCGCCACCACGGGCCGAAGGCGCGAGGAGGTGGTCGCGGCCGCCACCCCATCGTCGGCCGTCGTGGCCGCCAGCCCATCACCAACAGCTGGGGTCATCACCCGCTCCGCCACCGCTGCCCGAAGGCAGAAGGCGGAGGTGGAGGCCCGCACGTGCGTCAGTGACCTTGCGCACTACACCGAGTTCCGGCGGGAGGAGGAGGAGCGCCTCATCGAGCACACAAAGAGCCTTACTGCTGCCGTGGCCGCAGCACATGCCGCCTCAAAGGCGAGGAAACAGGAGATCTATGAGGAGAACCACAGCTTCGAGAGGGGTCGTCTGGAGCGACAGAGGGCGTTCGAGGTGAGTGTCACTGAAGTTGCAGCAGCGGTAGGCACCGTATTGAAGTTGTTCAGCTCGTCGGTAGGCTCCTCCTCCTCTGCCTCTTACTGAGCGCGCTCAGCAGAGCAGAGGCTGCCGGAAGTAGTACAAAGCCCCTCTGTAGTAGTAGTTGTATTTATGAGCTATTTTGTTCAGTTTATCTAATTATAGATGTGGTGGAACTATACGACGTACTTAAATTAGCTAGTATATATAGTTGAATTAGCTATTTCAGTACGTGGTTGGCAAAAATTGGGGAAAAGTTCGGTCGGTTCAGCTATCGAGTTGAACTATTCGTATAAAGAACGACTGCTTAATTTATGAATGAAATCTATGCTTAATTACTGAATTTTAGTTGCAAAAAATAGATAGTGCTAGTGATTTTTAGCTGCATATTTTGACAAATCGCAGTGTTACAACACTCGTATAGTGAGGTGCTATACAAACGGTTTTTAACCCCTTTCTGCGACGGCATTTGGAACCTTCGCCAAGTGAGTGTGGGTGATACGGGGGTCCTTCCCACACAACCCAGAAACCGTCGGGGATATGCCCTCTTGGCACACACGCTCGGCAAAATGAGGCCACGTGCGACCGGCAAGTGCTCAAATACGGTTATACGTACAGTAATGCTGAAAAATACAATTATATAGGCGAAACCGTTTCCGGTCGTAAGTACATCCCACACAGTCAGTCCCCGCTAAATGTTTCCGTTCGTATGAACATCTCACACAGTCGATCCAAGGAAAACGTTTCCCTTCGCATGTACAGCACACACAATTTTCCCTATTAAATTGTTCGTGATAGTGTTGCCATTGCAGACGATATTAACAATTTTATCGTTTGCCTTATTGAATGCATCACACACGGTGGGTAGAAGAAACTGTGTGGCAAAGGTTGTCCATCACACACAGTTTTTATGTGGTAAACGTTTGCACAAGGTGGCCTAACGCAAACAGTTTTTAAGAGAATGTCGCATGTGATTGTTCATTGATCCAACATGGTTTATTCCTAGAAACTATGTGTGTTGCCTGAGGTCATCACCCACGGTGTTTTCTCAATAACCATTTGCAATAGAAAAACCCAATTATCAAGCTAACTGGCCAATTAGTAGGCTAATTGCCCTATAATTAATAATCCATTTATTAATCTAATTGACATTCATATCAAGCACATAATATATTTCATTTCCATATTCAGGAAGCATGATTCCATAATTGAAATACATCAGAGTACAACATGATATAGCTTCAGCACTCAGCTACCCCATTACACAACTGCACCAGCACCAAGTTTGACATGCAACATCTAGAGCCTTTCGAAATTAGCATCATAGATGGTACATACAAAGATGCACCTCATCTGGAAAACAACTAAAGCGGCAGGCGAATGTTGAGCCTTCATTCATGTTGAAGGTCTTTGCAACTTTAGGCCAGTGCCTGTGGATGATTGACCATCCATCATTCGTCCTCTTCAGAAACACTTCAATATTGAACCGTGGGTGTTGTATGAAAGCTTCCTCGCCTCCTGACCATAGAGGTGGTTTGAGAGGTACTCATCAGTGAACTACTTTGTAAAGGCCTGAAAACAAGGATGTGTATAAATATCTTCTCTATATTGGAAATGGGGCAAAGGAATAAAAAAAGGCAAGGTATAACAGTTAGTACCATCTTGTAGTTAATCGATGTCTTCTTCATTATGTAGACAAAGATCTTGTTTTTTCTCTCGCTAATTTCTTTATCCGAACAATCTTCCTGAGTTTCTTGATTTGATTGATATTCATGGACAAGTCATTTCCCCATATGCAAAAAGGGTCGAATAGTGGGTCAAAACCTCTAACAGTAGGACCTACATGTGCAAGACCAAATTGTTAAAAACCTAAATATTAGAATGGTTCCTGCAATTCCACAATAATGTGTTATTAGAAAACAGAGCATGCATGTACTAACCTCGATTGTAAACCTTGGTGCTTCCCATTGTTTTCTTGCAACACATATAAGGTAGTTAGTCATCAGCTTAAGTAAGGGTTCGCATGCTATTTGTAAAATATGTTGATGAAAAATAAGCACATTGCATATTCATCAGATTAATTCAAGCCACATGGAAAACCCATTTATCCAAACCAAGAATGATTAAGAACTAGGAAATATAGCACTTGTATATGTTTCTCATGTATTAAATGCAGCCAGATTCCATTTATTCCTCACAGGCACAACAATACAAATTTCTACGCATGACAATTGGACATCCCATTGCAGAATTGAACCAAGCAGTTACCTAAACACCACAACAAATGAACCAAACATTAACTGAGCACCGCATTGCACAATATAACATACTTGTAACAACCCCAAAATTGGGTTATCAATTTTTGTGCTGTTATTCCTTCATGGCACTCATGTTTCAATATTTTCTCTTGAGTTTGCTAAGATGACTCAGACAATTCTTGTCATTTTCAACCTTTCAAAAACCTTGCTCATGTATTTTTCAGTGGGCAAGCCCTCATCTGCATCATCTCAAACCCTCTCAAACCCTAATTCCAAATTTTTGGAATTTGGATATGCCCTTTGTGCTTACAAAGGAGCCATCATTTTCCTTGATCTGTTGATCATTCCAATTGTTCCCAGAGACCATTCTACCTTTCTGAACCTTGGATATGCAAAAATATTGCTAAGTCCCATGCAATATTTTTGAATTGTCATTTATTCCTTTTCTTGCTTTTCTGAGGAATAAAATCCAAAGGCATAGCTAGCCATCTCCTAAATTCATGAGAATTGGTGGGGTTGATACTTATGTCTAATCCAAGCTCTGGCAAATGTATTGGCCATAATTAAATAAGGAAAATTGCATTTTCCTATTTAATGCCAATATTGCATTTCTACCATTTTCCAAAGGAACTACTATTTTTATAGTAGGGAAAATTCCTACATAAATTGTGGAGCTTGTCCTTGCTATATAATCACTAGTTCCATCCTCATCTCATGTTCCTCAGTTAAAAAATTTGGCACATGATCCAATGCAAGTTTCTGCCTTCTCTGAAATTTTGCAAAGGAAGCGTTTTATTCCTAACTCCAATGGAGCTGCAATTTGGCAGGGTGATTAACCTCGATAAATAACCCATGTATGCCAAATATGAGCTCAATACATTCATCCTAGCTCCCTGTGCTATTTTTCAAAGTTTCTGACCAGAATGCAACTTTGTGAAGGAAGTACCTTCATAGAGCTTCCAAATGGGATGAAACTTTTCCATCCTCTCAACTATCTCAAATCATTAGCCTCCACCCAAATTCAGTTCATTTCATTGAACTATTTGAGCACAGGAGCAATCCTTGGTTTTTGACCAATTTTTCAGTTTGTGAAGAAAGTGCATTTTATCTTGCTCCATTATTGCTTAAAATATTCTCAGGGCTTCTCATATCCATGTAACCTATCTCCCCAAGATTTTGGCTCATTTCATCTAGCCAATTTCCCTGAGGGGTTTTCTGGAGTTTTTGGAGAGAAATGATAGTTGTGAAGGAAGTACCATTTTGGTAAGTCCATTTGGTATGAACATTTTACAGCATCATTGTATGTCCAAATAATCAGGCTTTGCCAAGTTTCAGCTAAATTCACCACTCCTGGTGAGTGCTTGCTCATCATTCATTTTCTGGGTCAGATTTAGCACTTGTACAACAACTATGCTAAATACTTGACCAAACGACCTCAAAATTACCAGGACCGTAGTCCATGTTACCCTAAGCCTCCCAGACATCAAAGTTACCTTTTACCCTCTCTAGTTCAATCTCTGGAGTGTGGCGAAGTTTGCAACAGCAAACTTGTGGAGCTTGGTTTACTCAGCTCAATTTGTCTTTGCCCGTTTCTTTACCGTAGTAACACTCAAGTTACGAAGGACTACGCGGAAGACATGAGCTGGCCTCAGTAAAAACTCCAGAGCGTGCCTTGTCTGTGGTGACCACGGGGGCAGCCAGCCAAAACGGTGGTTTAGCCATTGTTCTCGTCGGCAGCGCTGCTCCGACCAGCTCTGGCCTCACCATTAATGCCCAACAGTACCCCCTCGCGCGTCCTCTTCCCGCTGGACCTCTGGCCTCCTTCGTTTTCTTCTCCGGCGAGCCATCCCAACAACCAAACAGTGTGCTACTGTGTCCATTGTCTTCTTCCTCGTCTCTATCCGCTTCCTCCTTTCGTCCCCGAGCGCCTCTCATCTCCGTGAGCCTCTGCTGCTCGTCTTGATCCCCCCTCGTCGCCTTCCCGCCGCTTCCCGTGAGCCTTGGCCGCGTCTGCCGACATTGCGCCGTCGCCGACGCGCGGACACATTGGCCGCCACATGCCACCTCCTCCCCACCTTTCCCCGGCTATAAATAGCCAGCCCGAGCCTTCTCCGAGCAAGCCAGCCCCCTCCCCTCTCCCTCTGGAGCCCTCTCACACCCGTGCCTGGCCGAATCCCTCACCGGAGCTCGGCAATTTAGCCAGAGTTCGCCCTCGGCCTCCGCACCCAAACCCCCTCTCAGGCCGCCCCCTGCCCAGTCCGAGCCCATGGATGGACGCGCCACTCTCCGGCGACCCTTCCCGACCCGCCGCCCCTCCATTTCTCTCACCGGAGCCCTGTGTCCACCCGAGCCCGATGACCCTCTCCGCCGCGTGCCTCGCTGCTTCCGCTACAATGCTCATCGATGGCAGAGGCTACCACCCCAAGATGCGCCTCCTCATGCTAAGCATCTGGGTAGAACGGTCGTCGCGAACAGTGTCCGGAATCGCCGACAATCGCCGTCGGGGTGCCCTCCTCCCTGGGCAGGCATGAGCCCGAGCATGAGGTTGAAGACGCCAAGGCCAGGTGGGCCCCTCCTCGCGCAGTCCCACCTGTCGGCGACCGAAGGGTCTGGCCCAGTGCCACGTCAGTTAAGTGGCGGCGCCTCGGGCCGTTTTCCATCTTCGGAACCCTGAAGGTGTATTTCGCAGAGTGCGCTTTCCCTAAGCCGAAAGTGTATTCCTCCTTTTCTTCGGGCCAGAATGCGCTTTCCTCTCTGGAGAGCGTATTTCTGAGAAAGGCGTGACTTGTTTTTCTGTCAGGGGCCAGTTTGTAATGATTTTCTTTACAGATAGGTCCCTGGTAGTTAAACAATCATATCTTTTTACCCGTAGCTCCAAATCAGGTGATTCCAAAGCCCACGTCTTCATTTCGTCGAGCCCGTTCCGTTGGTATCAGTTTCATAATGTTTTCACACAGTGAAAATGACCTTTTTGCCCTTGCTTGTAAATAGCCCCCTCCGAGAGAGAACTGTTTCCAGCAAACTTTTCCGCGATCGTTCCGCACTTTTTCCCGGAGTATTTATCGACCCCCAGGCAAGCCAACCTCTTATCATAAGCCCCGAACTTACATGTTGACTTTGCTTGCACCTTGTGTGTGTATAGTTGCAGTTGATTCATATCGTTTTCGTCTGCAGTTATTCCATTATGCCTGTCAGGCATGCTTGTGTTTTCATGATATCGTTTGCCATGCTACTTAGAATTTTGTTATTGATAATGCCATGTCACTACTCTACTTTATTTGCATGTCATCATTATAAAATGTTATGAGGGATGTAATGCACCGTTGATATGCTATTACTTGGTATTGTCATGTTCTTTATGCTATAGTTGTGCACTTGAGAAGTTCAATATTTTGTTCATGCATTTGTATGCTTCATGCTCATCGTTGCATTCATGTTCATGATGATGGAGAAGGAATTAAAATGACTTAACAATAACAAACATCTCTGTCATTGATGGGATCGAGTCATAGTGCCACCGAATTGAACTTTTTCAGTGCAGCCACATTTGCCTTTTTGGGGAGGCCTTAATGTGATCTATTGTCGTGCCTCTCGCCGGTGCCTCCAGCTAGGGAAGGTTATGGGCATGCTTACCCTGATCAGGTAGGCGGACACAACCTTGTGTGCCCCTTGTCAAAAAATTTGGTACCGGTCCCCGTGAGGGACGTTTTGGCCACGACGGTGGTCATTGTGTCTTTGGTAGACATGGGGCCACCCAGGACTAGCACAGTTGAGAGTGGGTCGGAGTGGCCGGGAGAGTGTCATGGCAGTTGGTCGGTTTCATCGGAATGCCGTTGGTCCACCCGAATGGGATGACGAGGCCATGGGTTCCGTTGTGTGGGTACAATGTGCTACCTCTGCAGAGTGTATATAAAGTCTATCGATAGCAACACAGTTCGTAGTATGGTCCCACTATCAGGTCTTGGTCGAAATGGAGGATAAACCTGAAATAATTAAGTTGGTAAATAAAGATGTGATAACCAGAATATGGTGACTTGGACTATGAGATGGTCATGAGAAGTCATGACAATGTTTTGATATGATCACGAGACGAGGTCTCGGTGAGTGTTGGAGACCAAGTGTTGGTCATGGTTGTGATCACCGAAAAGATCATCGTTTGAGACTCAGTGTTGTTCATGGTTGTGATCGCCAGAAAGATCACCGTTCGGTTGAGAGGCAACCCGTTGGTAAGAGAGTCCGAGGGACTCGGTGCACAAGTTGGGTTGGTTTGCATGAGTAATATATCACTATTTGCATTTAAAGAACCATGATAGAACAGAAGATGGTTACATAAAGTTAACATTCTATGTCTGCATTGGATATATTCGGTAGTTTATTTTCAACATAGTTTCATGATGCCATGCCAGGCTTTGATTTATATGTTAAATTATGCCATGATTGGATGATATGTTATGTTTTGCTATTACCCTGTTAGAAGCATGTTTTGTTATGCCATGATTACTGCCATGTTAGTAGATGCTATGATTTTTTTCAGGCTTAGTTGATCTTTATCATGCCATGTTTAGCAATTGATATGAGGTAGGCTGTTGCATGCGCTCGATTCTCGCCTTGTCTTCTGCTTGTTTGGATGCTATGTATTTGGTTGTCTTGCAAGTACATTCAATGTACTGACCTGGCGTGTCATGCCAGTTTTGTAGGTCATACCCGGAGTGTTTGCTTGAACCGTCGTACTAGGCCGTAACCTTGCCACTCCTGTGAGTTGTGGAGCCCAGCCAGAGTTGTTATGCTGTCAAACCAAGACTTCCGCCGCCATTTCAGTAAGTTTCTGCTGCCATTTATATAGCCGTAGGGCTATGCCAGATGATTGTATTCATCAATGATGTACTCTTCTATACATGTATTGGATGAATATTCTTGTACCTGGAGTGTTGTATTATGGACCTGTCGTGCGTCAGGTGTTATCCTGGGTTGACGTGCGAAGGCCCCCTGCTCCATGTGGATTAGGGTGCCATAGGACATGGTATCAGAGCTTCCAGGCTGGCATAGGTTATCCTAGTGTTAGATCACCGCTACCATTAAACCGTAATAACCCAAAGGGATTTGACTCATCCCTGGCAACCGGCATGGCCACTGTTAATCCACAGGTGGCGCAGTCGGAACCGACACGTCCTCACCCCACTGTCCATGCCTAGTTATCCGTGGAATGTATAGCAGCCACATCCTTTCTGGTCGGCCGCACTGCTTGCCCTTTCGCCATTAAGGACAAGGCCACACCCTGCGGGCATGTCTCGCATAGCTGCCTATAAAAGTCCCCTTTCCGCTAGCCGTATCGCTCACTCCTCATTCTGCCATGTCCCTACAGAGAAGCCTAGCTAGTAACACTCCAGTCATGGCTAGCACCCTCAAAACTACCAAGTTTCACAACCGCACAAGCGCTGTCAACCATACTGGCTTTCCACCCCTTCTTGCTGAGATGCTCACCCAAGCCTTTGGCTATGATGCTAGCCCCGACTACCTGGTGTTCCAGTTAACACCCGTTCCTCACCTTCATCCCTATGATGCAAGGGTGCACATCAGCCCCGGTCCCGCAGCAGATGGCCAGCCGCTGGTTTTTTAGGGTAGAGCCATGCCTACCACTGATTTGGCCATTCAGGCTGCTGCTGTGGAGGCAATCCTATACCTCCGAACCAAGTTCCCGCAAGTGGCAGATCGAAGAGAGTTCTCTTTCTTCCCCATTGCTACAGCGACAGGAATTCAACCATCCCCCTCTATCCATGGGAATGACCCCGCAATCGCTCGCCTGGTGCAATATATCACTACCCAGGGAATGATGATTTCAAGGATGCTTGCCGAATTCAGAACCTTGGACAACAATGCAGTGCGAGTTGTCAAGGAAGCTTATCGTGAGGCTCGTAAGTTCTCCTCTCAAGCGGTTCACACAACGCTCTCCGAGCCAGTGCTACCCTCTCAGCCGGTCTTATGGCCTTGGCCAAATATCATCACCCTCGACAAGACTCTTTTCCGGATCCACCAGTAGCATATGCTTGGATCAATTTCAGCTGCACCCCAGTGGCCGAACCCCAACCCATAGTGATCTCAGACGATGAAGAAGGGGATTGGCTCATTCTTCGTCCTCCTGGAGAACCCCAGCAAAGCAAGTCCTCTGCTTGATCTCAGCCGCGCAACCAGTTGTTTCTACAAGTAGGTCAGTCTGTCAGTTCCTTCCCGATATGAGGATAGAACCATGTATCCCGAAGTGAATAGTTTCGTTTAGCGCGTAGAGCGCTCGTGCTTGCACCGTTTGTAAACTGTGATGTGTTTATGCATGATTTCTTGCTTTTGATTGTTGTGTTGGTCAAAAAGAGATGTTTGACAAGGTTGGCAATGTGTGTTAGCAAAATTTTAATCAGTAGAGCACATACACTAAAAACAACCTCGGCTCATCCCGTGTCTCTAATAAAATGTGCGCTGGTGTAGGTATATATATATATACTAGGATTATATATACCCACTAGCATTAAAACACCTTAGAATGATTTGTCTGCTATGTTTTTCATTGCATGTTTATTGCCTCTGTCTGTTTGCTAGTTTAGATTATTCTGCATACTAAACGCATACCACGTTCACCCCTGAGTACATTCGGGCAGTACTCGGGGGAATGCAAAGTCACATATCCCTATCTATCTGGGCATACCCAGTATGACGGATTTTCAAATCCAGAACCTCGCAGAGGCATTTCCGCCTGGAAATTCCTCGTCTCTAATTCTTTCTCCCGATTCCATTTTTGGTGGAAACACTACCCACTTTATTTCATCCAGTACAACTACCCCGATACAGATTTCAACTCCGATTCTACCTCGACATCTACTATTCATGGAGCAATCCGCGAAATTTTCCCGTACCCTAGTGTGCTTCCGAAGCTGGCGTAGCCACCTCTTCTGCACATGGACCCCCTCCCCCCCACCATCCTCTGTGCCTTGCGAGGCACAAACAAGTCGCCACCCTGCTCCACCGCCACACGTGATTACTCCACCGGCACAGAGCGGCGGAGGATCAAGCGTGGCGGAGGACCACGCGGAGCACCATCTTCTCCTGCATCTCGAGCACCCGCAGTCAGCCGCGTGTTCTCCCGAGCCCGATCATTCCTGATGAGTATCAGCAGGAGGATCGACGAGCCGATGAGCGTTCCTAGCAGCGCCACGAGGAATAACCACAGCGCCGCCAAGAACATTTCTTCACTGAAGGAGCTCGGCTCGATCTCGTCCAAACCAAAGAGGTAGTAGAGCGGCATTGTGTTGGTGTGTTGGAGGAGAGCCGCGCTGCCATCTTTATAGCCCAACCCTGGTGTACGGTGAGCGAGGTCTAGGAGAACCTCTCGTCGCCCGATCACCGGCTTCCAGGAGGCGAATCCGCGAGCAGTGCCGACAAGGTGCTAGCCCGCGACGTGAGTGCTCGGTGCACTGGCGCCATGCACGCCGCACACTATGGCACTAGGGTCCTCATCGCCCTAGGACCTAGATGCGCGCTGCGCCAAGCCGCACGCGGAGCAGCGACGAAGAAGAAGAAGCAGCAAACTAGAGGTAGAAGAAGGAGGCTGCCAGTGGGCCCTGGACCCACGTGTCAGCAGGTGAAACCACTGTTCATTGGGTGCATACAGTATTTTTCGGGAGTCCGATCTTGAGTGCCCCTAGCGGTGGGTATATCCAGGTTTGCCATATCCATTCCCGGGTGTACCAATTATCTGTGCCCCTATCTCGTTTGAATTCGACCACAGGGTTAAAATTAACCCCGAGGTTTTCCCCCGGAGTGGTTATTCTTCCATTTGTCTTGTAACCCTAGAAATCTCAAGGACGAGATTCTTTTTAAGGGGGGAAGAGTTGTAACAGCCCCAAAATTGGGTTATCAATTCTTGTGATGTTATTCCTTCCTGGCACTCATGTTTCAAAATTTTCTCCTGAGTTTGCTAAGATGACACTGACAATTCTTGTCATTTTCAATCTTTCAAAAACCTTGCTCATGTATTATTCAGTGGGCAAGCCCTCATCTGCATCATCTCAAACCCTCTCAAACCCTGAGTCCAATTTTTTGGAATTTGGATATGCCCTTTGTGCTTACGAAGGAGCCATCATTTTCCTTGATCTGTTGATCATTCCAATTGTTCCAAGAGACCATTCTACCTTTCTGAACCTTGGATATGCAAAAATATTGCTAAGTCCCATGCAATATTTTTGAATTGTGATTTATTCCTTTTCTTGCTTTTCTGAGGAATAAATTCCAAAGCCATAGCTAGCCATCTCCTAAATTCATGAGAATTGGTGGGGTTGATACTTATGTCTAATCCAAGCTCTGGCAAATGTATTGGACATAATTAAATAAGGAAAATTGCATTTTCCTATTTAATGCCAATATTGCATTTCTGCCATTTTCCAAAGGAACTACTATTTTTATAGCAGGGAAAATTCCTACATAAATTGTGGAGCTTGTACTTGCTATATAATAACTAGTTCCATCCTCATCTCATGTTCCTCAGTTCAAAAATTTGGCACATGATCCAATGCAAGTTTCTGCCTTCTCTGAAATTTTGCAAAGGAAGCGTTTTATTCCTAACTCCAATGGAGCTGCAATTTGGCAGGGTGATTAACCTCGATAAATAACCCATGTATGCCAAATATGAGCTCAATCCATTCATCCTAGCTTCCTGTGCTATTTTTCAAAGTTTCTGACCAGAATGCAACTTTGTGAAGGAAGTACCTTCATAGAGTTTCCAAATGGGATGAAACATTTCCATCCTCTCAACTATCTAAAATCATTAGCCTCCACCCAAATTCAGTTCATTTCATTGAACTATCTGATCACAGGAGCAATTCTTGGTTTCTGTCCAATTTTTCAGTTTGTGAAGCAAGTGCATTTTATCTTGCTCCATTGTGGCTGAAAATATTTGCAGGGCTTCCCATATCCATATAACCTATCTCCACAAGATTTTGGCTCATTTCATCTAGCCAATTGCCCTGAGGACTTTTCTGAAGTTTTTGGACAGAAATGATAGCTGTGAAGGAAGTACCATTTTGGTAAGTCCATTTGGTATGAACTTTTTACAGCATCATTGTATGTCCAAATAATCAAGCTTTGCCAAGTTTCAGCTAAATCCATCACTCCTAGTGAGTGATTGATCATCATTCAATTTCTGGGTCAGATTTAGCAGTTGTACAGCAACTATGCTAAATACTTGACCAAACGACCTCAAAATTACCAGGACCGTAGTCCTTGATACCCTAAGCCTCCCAGACATAAAATTTAACTTTTACCCTCTCTAGTTTAATATCTGGAGTGTGGCCAAGTTTGCAACAGCAAACTTGTGGAGCTTGGTTTACTCAGCTCAATTTGTCTTTGCATGTTTCTTTACCGTAGTAACACTCAAGTTACGAAGGACTACGCGGTAGACATGAGCTGGCCTCAGTAAAAACTCCAGAGCGCGCCTTGTCTGTGGTGACCACGAGGGCAGCCAACCAAAACGGTGGTCTAGCCACTGTTCTCGTCGGCAGCGCTGCTCTGACCAGCTCTGGCCTCGCCATCATTGCCCAACAGGTCCCCCTCGCCGTCCTCTTCTCGCTGGACCTCTGGCTCCCTTCGTTTTCTTCTCCGGCGAGCCGTGCCAACGACCAAACAGTGTGCTACTGTGGCCATCGCCTTCTTCCTTGTCTTTGTCCGCTTCCTCATTTCGTTCCCGAGCGCCTCTCGTCTCCGTGAGCCTTTGCTGCTCGTCTTGATCCCCCCTCGTCGCCTTCCAGCCACTTCACGTGAGCCTTGGCCGCGCCTGCCGACACTGCACCATTGCCGACGCGTGGACACATCGCCCGCCGCATACCACCTCCTCCCCACCTTGCCTCGGCTATAAATAGCCAGCCCGAGCCTTCTCCGAGCAAGCCAGCCCCCTCCCCTCTCCCTCTGGAGCCCTCTCACACCCGTGCCCGGCCGAATCCCTCACCGGAGCCCGGCAATTTAGCCAGAGTTCGCCCTCGGCCTCCGCACCCAAACCCCCTCCCAAGCCGCCCCCTGCCCAGTCCGAGCCCATGGATGGACACGCCACTCTCCGGCGACCCTTCCCGACCCGCCACCCCTCCATTTCTCTCACTGAAGCCCCGTGTCCACCAAGCCCGAAGCCCCTCTCCGCTGCGTGCCCCGTTGCTTCCCCTACAACACTCGTCGACGGCAGAGGCTACCACCCCGAGATGCGCCTCCTCATGCTGAGCATCTAGGTAGCACGGCCGTCGCGAACGGTGTTCGTAATCGGCGGCAATCGCCGTCGGGGTGCCCTCCTCCCTCGGCCAGGCACGAGCATGAGGTTGAAGACGCCAGGGCCAGGCGGGCCCCTCCTCGCACAGCCCCACCTGTCGGCGACCGAAGGGCCTGGCCCAGTGCCACGTCAGTTAAGTGGCGGCGCCTTGGGCCGTTTTCCGTTTTCGGAACCCCGAAGGCGTATTCCGGAGAGTGCGCTTTCCCTAAGCCAAAAGCGTATTCCTCCTCTTCTTCGGGCCAGAATGAGCTTTCCTCTCTGGAAAGCGTATTTCTGAGAAAGGCGTGACTTGTTTTTCTGTCAGGGGCCAGTTTGTAATGATTTACAGATAGGTCCCTGCTAGTTAAACAATCATATATTTTTACCCGCAGCTCCAAATCAGGTGATTCCAAAGCCCACGTCTTCGTTTCGTCGAGCCTGTTCCGTTGGTATCAGTTTCATAATGTTTTCACACAGTGAAATTGACCTTTTTGCCCTTGCCCGTAAACAGCCCCCTCTGAGAGAGAACTGTTTTCGGCAAACTTTTCCGCGATCGTTCCGCACTTTTTCCCGGAGTATTTATCGACCCCCAGGCAAGCCAACCTCTTATCATGAGCCCCGAACTTGCATGTTGACTTTGCTTGCACCTTGTGTGAGTATAGTTGCAGTTGTTTCATATCATTTTCGTCTGCAGTTATTCCATTATGCCTGTCAGGCATGCTTGTGTTTTCACGATATCGTTTGCCGTGCTACTTAGAATGTTGTTATTGATAATGCCATGTCACTACTCTACTTTATTTGCATGTCATCATTATAAAATGTTATGAGGATTGTAATGCACCGTTGATATGCTATTACTTGGTATTGTCATGTTCTTTATCCTATAGTCGTGCACTTGAGAAGTTCAATATTTTGTTCATGCATTTGTATGCTTCATGCTCATCGTTGCATTCATGTTCATGATGTGGAGAAGGAATTAAAATGACTTAACAATAACAAACCTCCTCCGTCATCGATGGGATCGAGTCATAGTGCCACTAAATCGAACATTTTCAGTGCATCCACATTTGCCTTTTTGGGGAGGCCTTAATGCGATCTATTGTCGTGCCTCTCGCCGGTGCCTCCAGCTAGGGAAGGTTATGGGCATGCTTACCCTGATCGGGTAGGTGGACACAACCTTGTGTGCCCCTTGTCAAAAAAATTGGTACCGGTCCCCGTGAGGGACGTTTTGGCCACGACGGTGGTTGTTGTGTCTTTGGTAGACACGGGGCCACCCAGGACTAGCCCAGTTGGGAGTGGGTCGGAGTGGCCGGGAGAGTGTCATGGCAGTAGGTCGGTTTCGTTGAAATGTCGTTCGTCCACCCGAATGGGATGACGAGGCCATGGGTTCCTTGGTGTGGGTATAGTGTGCTACCTCTGCAGAGTGTATATAAAGTCTATCGATAGCAACACAGTTTGTAGTATGGTCCCACTATCAGGTCTTGGTCGAAATGGAGGATAAACCTGAAATAATTAAGTTGGTAAATAAAGATGTGATAACCAGAATATGGTGACTTGGACTATGAGATGGTCGTGAGAAGTCATGACAATGTTTTTATATGATCACGAGACGAGGTCTCGGTGAGTGTTGGAGACCAAGTATTGGTCATGGTTGTGATCACCGGTAAGATCACCGTTTGAGACCCAGTGTTGGTCATGGTTGTGATTGCCGAAAAGATCACCATTCGGTTGAGAGGCAACCCGTTGGTAAGAGAGTCCGAGGGACTCGGTGCACAAGTTGGGTTGCTTTGCATGAGTGATATATCATTTTTTGCATTTAAAGAACCATGATAAAACAGAAGATGGTTGCATAAAGTTAACATGATATGTCTGCATTGGATATATTCGGTAGTTTATTTTCAACATAGTTTCATGATGCCATGCCAGGATTTGATTTATATGTTAAATTATGCCATGATTGGATGATATGTTATGTTTTGCTATTACCCTGTTAGAAGCATGTTTTGTTATGCCATGATTACTACCATGTTAGTAGATGCTATGATTTTGTTCAGGCTTAGTTGATCTCTATCATGCCATGTTTAGCAATTGATATGAGGTAGGCTGTTGCATGCGCTCGGTTCTCGCCTTGTCTTCTGCTTGTTTGGATGCTATATATTTGGTTGTCTTGCAAGTACATTCAATGTACTGACCTGGCGTGTCATGCCAGTTTTGTAGGTCATACCCGGAGTGTTTGCTTGACCGTCGTACTAGGCCGTAACCTTGCCAGTCATGTGAGTGCACCAAGACTTCCGCCGCCATTTAAATAAGTTTCCGCTGCCATTTATATAGCCGTAGGGCTATGCCAGATGATTGTATTCATCAATGATGTACTCTTCTATACATGTATTGGATGAATATTCTTGTACCTGGAGTGCTGTATTATGCACCTGTCATGCGTCAGGTGTTATCCTGGGCTGACGTGCAAAGGCCCCCTGCTCCATGCAGAATTGAACCAAACTGTTAACTGAACACGACAACTAATTAACCAACAGTTAATAAGTGAGCACCACATTGCACGACATATAGAACATATACACTAGAGCAACAGATTGCATGGTAAAAGTAGATAGCACAATTCACTAGAATTTGTGAAGGAAAGGCAGTAGCTAGCAAACTGAACATGGGTCCTTATAGTGAGCTAATAAGACAAGCTACTCGTCATTGTCGGAGATATCAATGACGATTGGCTCCTTGGACATGGAAGAGGGCGAGGCCTCTGCCTCGTGGGTGCCCTTGTCGTAGTGGTGAGTTGCTTGAGCCGCTTCGGGGACCAACCTGCTGGCTCTTGAGATGAGGTAAGCATGTGCATGCTGAGAAAACATCTCGTAGTCTTCGTCGAAGGCACCAAGGGTGGCCTCGAGAAAAGCTCATGAATTGTCGTTTAAAGTAGCCAACCGCATCACGGCATCGGCGCCACGAGGCGTCGACGGTGGCCTCGACCGCGAGGTGCTCCTGCAAGATCTGGGGGCCAGCACGAATGGCAGCCATCGTAACCTCATCTGTGCGTGCGGCCGCGATTTGCTTCTCCGCTGCCAAATGCTCCTTGAGATCCTGGCTATACTGCATGCACCATGGCTTTGGGCAGCGCTTATTTGGTGGAGGGGTCGGTGATTTGGGTGGAAGGTGTCATGCCGGTGGTCGGGGCATGTGTGATCTGGAAGGAGGAGGAGGATGGGGTCGGGTATGGATTACCTACCTGGATAGGCGAGGCCGAGCAGCGTGAAGGAGGGTCACCGGCGAGGAGGCGTCACTGCAAGGAAGGAGTTAAGGTTTAAACTTGGAAAGGAAGGCAGAAACTGGGGAAATGTGGCTCTTGGTAAGGGGGAGGGGGCGGAGAGGTAGATATTTCTGCGGAAGCCAAAAATTTTGAATCACTTCAGCAAAAGAACTTGCGCGCAAAATGTCATTAGATGGTGCTCCAGGATATTTTGTACTGCATCTCACACGGTTGGTGATAATAAACTGCGTGAGATCTACATGATTTTTCATCTTGATTTGAATTACATAATGGGGTCACAACGGCAATGGACGGTGTTTGAATTGCTAGAACTTTTATCTGCAGTGAACATGCAACTATATGTGTGTCGTAAACGAATTGGAATTATTCATGGTTTCTTTGGAAATTTTATACATTAAATTGGTTTTCTAGCCATTTTAGGTGTGCAATTCAAAATTAAACTACATGCACATGCTCCAGTGCAACAACATGGGTTGTAAAATCATATATGTGTCCATGGGTTTATGCTTATGTCCCATGTAAGAAATGAGGATGAATTTGGGGGATCGTTTGGACATTTTTATACATTAACTGAGTTTTCTCTGCATTCATGTGCATAGTTCAAATTCTAACCACAGGCACATGCTCCAGTGCATATAAATTGGTTCGAAATTGGAATGTGTGTCCTTGGTTACATGCTTAAGTCCCATGCAAAAATGAGAATGAACGTCAAACACCTTGCCACCATCGCTCGGCCGCTAACATTGAGATACATGGTTTTTAAATTCTAATAAATCGAAAACGCGTCTGAAATTTATGGAACTTGACATTTTAGCATGGAATGGCATCAAGATGCAGTGGTAAAAATATTGTCCCATTTGGGGCAGGTTGGGTTATATAAGCTTCTCACAAACTAGAGCCTCTCTCAACAAGCCTCATGGTTACGGTAGGGAACGTTTCACCTTTCTGGACGAAACGATATCCGTTGCCTCTTCTTGATTTCAATTTTTTTTCTAGTGTCAACATAGAACAACATGAGTGTTGTGTTAATTTTAGGAATTTTTCGGGGCTCCTTTGGACATTTTTATACATTAACTGAGTTTTCAATGCATTTATGTGCATAATTCAAATTTGAACTACAGGCACATGCTCTAATGCATATTAATTGGTTAAAAATTCAAATATGTGTCCTTGGTTGCATGCTTAGGTCACATGCAAGAAATGGGAATGAATGTCAAACACCCTACCGCCGTCACTCGGCCGCAAACATTGAGATACCTGGTTTTTAAATTCTAGTAAATCCAAAACTTGTCTGAAATTCACGAAACTTGGCATGCTATCATGGAGCGGCATCAACATGCCATGGTAAATTTTTTTTGTCCCATTAGGGGCAGGTTTGGGTATAAGCTTCTCACAAACCAGAGCTTCTCACAACAAGCCGGATGGTTTCGGTAGGGAACGTTTCACCTTTGGGGACGAGAATCCGTTGCCTCTTCTTGATTTCAATTTTTTCTCTAGTGTCAACATAGAGAGTGTTTTGTTATTTTTTGTAATTTTTTGGGGCTCGTTTGGACATTTTTATACATTAATTGGGGTTTCTAGGCATTTTATGTGCATAAAAATTTGAACTACATGCACATGCTCCAGTGCATATAAATTGGTTGAAAAATCAAGCCTGTGACCTTGGATAGATGCTTAGGTCCCATGCAAGAAATGGGAATGAATTTCAAACACCAGGGCACTGTTGATTGCCGGCAAAACGTTGAGATACTTTGTTTTTAAATTCTAGTAAATCCAAAACTCGTCTGAAATTCATGAAACTTGGCATGCTATCATGGATCGGCATCAACATGCCAGGGTAAAAAAATTGTCCCATTTGGGGCAGGTTTGGGTATAAGCTTCTCACAACAAGCCTCATGGTTTCGGTAGGGAACGTGCCACCTTTGGGGAGGAAACGATATCTGTTGACTCTTATTGCTTTCAAAAAAATTCTAGTGTCAACATAGAACAACAGGAGTGTTGTGTTAAAATTTGGAATTTTTCGGGGTTTGTTTGGATATTTTTATACATTAACTTGGTTTTCTAGGCATTTTATGTGCATAATTCAAATTTGAACTACATGCACATGCTCAAGTGCATATAAATTGGTTGAAAAATCAAATATTTGTCCTTGGGTGCATGCTTAGGTCCATGCAAGAAATGGGAATGAATTTCAAACATCCTGCCACCGTCACTCGGCCGCAAACATTGAGATACCTGGTTTTTAAATTCTAGTAAATCCAAAACTTGTCTGAAATTCATGAAACTTGGCATGCTATCATGAAGATACATCAACATGTCGTAGTAAAAAATTTGTCCCATTTGCGGCAGGTTTGGGCATAGGCTGCTCACAAACCAGAGCTTCTCACAACAAGCCTGATGGTTTCGGTAGGGAACGTGCCACCTTTGGGGACGAAACGACATCCATTGCCTCTTATTGCTTTGAAAAAATTTCTAGTGTCAACATAGAACAACAGGAGTGTTGTGTTAAATTTTGGAATTTTTCGGGGTTCGTTAGGACATTTTTATACATTAACGGGGTTTTCTATGCATTTTATGTGCATAATTCAAATTTGAACTACATGCACATGCTCCAGTGCATATATATTGGTTGAAAAATCAAATCTACGTCCTTGGGTGCATGCTTATTACCCATGCAAGAAATGAGAATGAATTTCAAACACCAGGGCACTATTGATTGCCGACAAAATGTTGAGATACTTTGTTTTTAAATTCTAGTAAATCCAAAACTCGTCTGAAATTCATGAAACTTGGCATGCTATCATGTAGAGACCCGACCTCAGACGGTCAAGTCTCTGTGCTTAAGTGTCATCCCTGGATCGGTATTGTTGACACACACAATACTCAAGGATTTATTGCAGAGTTTCAATCACACACTTATTACATCGAGAGTCTCAAAAAAACTATTTATTACAATAATATGGCTGAAGGCCATCTAAATAAGATAACGACGGAAGCTTGAAGATAAATGAGTCCATCCAACTCCATGGCAAAACTGAGTGCACGACAACGACCTAGTGCACCTTACTCTTTGTATCAAAATTCTGCAACATAATACGTTGCAGCCTGTGTAGGTCAGCACATGGAATATGCTGGCAAGATAACACTATAGTGCAATGAACAAAATAACAACTATCACTACATGCATATATGGCTGGTGGAGGCTCTATGGTTATATTTTGCATAAAGCTAGTTTTTCCCTACAACAAAGGAATATATTTTATTTAACCACAAAGTTTGTTGAAAACATTGAGAAGGTAACCCCAACTCAATCCCAAAATTAAAAGTTATAACCCGACAAATTAATTAAGCAAAGTGATGAGATCAACATAATAATTCAAGTACCAGATACTCAAAATGTCCATAACCGGGGACACGGCTAACCATGATTAGTTTGTACACTCTGCAAAGGTTTGCGCACTTTTCCCCACAAGACTTGATATCCTCCGTTAAAGTTCTCGCACTACATGATGTTTGAGAAACGGATGACCGAGACACAGTCTTTCAGAAGCATTAACTCTTTACGATGGGTAGACAGTACCACCTACATCCCCTACATCTGCTAGTCTACCACTAAAAGAGGTCACACAACATACTCAACTATGACAGAGCCCATAATGGCTTTTGGCTTCTCAAAGTGCAATCATGCCCTTAATCATATTTTGATGTTGATGACAACATGCATATTGGGACTAATCATGTTTATCGAGTATTTCTCAGGGTTATGTCTCAAGGGTTGTGTGTGTGTGGATCATGACTACGGACATAAAACATATATACATATATCACTCAAGAGCAGAGACACAAGACAAAGATAAAAAGCTTCGACTCCATATTTTCGGTTTGTTCTTGAGTATAGGGATCCCGCACTATTAAGAGGGGATCGTTGGATTTCCCAAAAGAACTTGCTCAAAACCACAAAATTCCCTCTCATACCATCTCAAAATTCTTCCTCTAACTTGTGCACAAATGGTAGTATGTTTCTAAGCTAATAGGTCCAACTTACACCGGACGTCCGAAGTCTACGGACGTCCGGCCTCTCTCATCCAACCAGACATCCGACTCTCTCCAGTTGTCTGGTGAATCGTCACAGAACTGATATTAGCGGAAGACCGATCACACCGGACGTCCGGTCACCTAACGTCCGCTCATCTCCGGATATCCGGTGCACTCCAACAGAACTACGATTAGCGGATTTCCGACAACACCAGACGTCCGGGCTTCGGACAACTGGTGCCTTTGGGATGTCTGCTGCCTGTGCGTCTCACTCCTCACCTGTGTCCCTGGTTGGTGTCCCAGCCACCGGACGACCGGCCGCCCTGCCGGACGTCCGGTCCTATCTGTGTCACCGGTCGTCAGGTATCCACCGGACGTCCGTCTGCACTAAGTGGCTCAATGGTATGTTTTGCCCTCACACTATATATAGCCTTCTCCCTCTCCCGGGATGAGGTTGACCATTCACTTTGAGCTTGCCAATAACACTTTTCACTCTCTCTCTCTCTCAATCCTCTACACCAAATCCTAGATCCCCAAGTGATTTGGGAACATTTGAGAGAAGTTCTCCAATCAAGTGATAGATCCACTCCTTCCCCTTCTTCGCACCAAAGGAATTTGTGATTTGAGCAAGTCTTGAGCTTTTCCCCATCGTTCTGGTCACTCTTGGAGGTTGGAGACTCCTAGGCGGTACGAGTCTTTCAGAGAGGAATCGACCCTTGTGATTACCCCCGGATAAGTTTGTGAGGTTTTCGAGACCACCCCAAGGTCTACCACTAGTGGTTGAGAAATGCCTCCATGGTGTTGTCTCAAAGGGAGAATAGGGTGAGCCTTCGTGGCGTTGGTGTGCCTTTGTGGTAACATCCACCTCTCTAACGGTGACGTAGCTTCCCTCCAAGGAAGTCAACATCGGCATACATCCTCGTCTCCCGGAGTTGCGGTTATCCCTAACCCTAACTCTCTACTTGTATTTACTTGTCTCTTAGCTCTTATTCATTTTATATTGTGCTTTTTACTTACATACTTGTTTATCTTGCTTAGCCCTTAGCATCACACTTGCAATTGTTAGGCTCACCTTCATATTCCGCATTATTGCCTAAAATTGCTAAGTAATAATTAAAAATTGTTAGTGTACCTATTCACCTCCCTCTAGGTCCATCTCGGTCCTTTCAATTGGTATTAGAGCCTCGTGCTCTATTCTTGTGGCTTAACCGCCCTAGAGCGAGATGAACCCCGATGGGACTCCCCTTTTTACAGATCCAAAGGTTAAAGGTGAGGCTTCTTCAGAAGTCAAGTCCTTTACTTCTGAGGATCTGGAATGGGCCCTTGCTAAGAAAAAATAGGAGCATGCTGATTCTCTTGAGGCCTTGGTCCAAATGAGACTAGCCACATTGTCCATGGTGCTTGCACCACTTTCTGGTGGTGTGGCTTTGAGGCCAACTGTGCCTACTCCGTCACTTGGTCAACAACCTCCTAAGAATGATCACTCCAGTGTTCCTTGGCTTTATGCAAGACCCCAAGTTGAGAAACCAAAATATAACCCTCAAGGCAAACCTCCTTTACTTGATGCCACTTCCGATTTTGCCTTGTGGAGAGTTGCTATGCAGGATCATCTTCGATATGGAAATGATGAGATGTTGGATATCTTGGAGACATTTATGACAAGAATCTCAATGACACTAAAACCATGTGTATAAGGAGAGGTATGGTTGAAAAGCAAAGGAGACCTTTCATACACATCACAAGTGCCAAGGAACTATGGGAAAGTATTATAAGATCCAAGACCGGTACCTCCACCCTCCGGAGTGCTCAATATGAAATTGCCAAGGGGTAATTGCAAAACTTTTGTATGGAGAAAGGTGAAACTCCCAATCAACTCCTTGAGTGTCTCATGACTTAAATCGTATGCATTCGGAGGTCGGACATAAGTCCCTTGAAAATTAGCCCGAAAAGCGTCCTCGAGCTCCTCCCAACTTCCAATTGAGTTTTCAGGGAGGCTTTTCAGCCAGTGCCGAGCTGGCCCTTTAAGCTTCAGGGGCAAGTATTTGATGGCATGGAGATCGTCTCCGCGAGCCATATGAATATGGAGGACAAAGTCCTCGATCCAGACTCCAGGGTTTGTGGTCCCGTCGAACACCTCTATGTTCACCGGTTTGAATCCTTCTAGGAATTCGTGGTCCAGCACCTCATCAGTGAAACATAAGGGGTGTGCGGCACCCCTGTATTGGGATGTGCCATGGTGTTTAGACTGTTGTAGTAGGTTTTGGTTTTGTACCGGAGCGCGCTTCCTAGATCCATAGATGGATCTGGTTGCTCCAGATTTTTGGCGCAAGTTCTCACGTAGATCGTGTGTTGACTTATGCGCGACTTTGTTAGCCGCTCTATCGCGTTCACAAGGTGGTGGATCCGGCCGGTTGGCCATATCATTCTTCGGCTGTGTGGGCTCTAAGGCCTCATCGTCGAATTCCGATAATAGCTTGCGCTTTGGATAGATTTTTGTGTGGTAACTTCCACCATAATTTGTTTCCTTGTCGAGCACTTTGTTTCCACCTGTTGTTGAGTGTATCTTGTGCGGCCTTAATCCTTTGCTTCTGTTTCTTCAGGCTCCTCGATGTGGCAATAAGCCTTCTGCGGAGGTTCTCTTGTTCCAAGTGCATTTTCGGGATGATGTATGCATCTTCGTCCGGACTGTTTTCCTCCCCAGACGGGGTTTGATGAGGTTTATCCTTGGCGTCGCCGTGTTCGGATGCTGGATCCATACTATGTTCGCCGTTTGGATCTTGATCGTGCTCTGCCACCGGGGTGGTGCAGTCGTCGTGTCTTCTAGAGTCGACTGGACTGTTATTTCCTCTTGCGCTGTTATTGCTGTTTTTTCTATGGCGGGACTTAGAGCGGCGCCACTGATGTCGGCGCTTGGGTTGCTTGGAGGGGGCATCCTCCGCTGTCTCTTCGCCATTGCCCTCTGTGGGTGTATCCACCATATATATGTCATGTGACGAAGTGGTCGTCCGGCGCCTTGTGGGCGGTGGTTCCTGTTCATCTCCTGCATCGCCGTCCATACCGTCGATGTTTTCGGAGTCGAAGTCGAGCATGTCGGTTAAGTCGTCGACAGTGGCTACTAAGTGGGTGGTGGGTGGGCAGCGCATTTCTTTGTCATCCACATCCCATTCTAGCCGGACATAGTTCGGCCAAGGTTCTCCTGATAGGGAGAGAGACCTTAATGAATTTAGCATATCGCCGAACGGTGAGTGCTGAAAGATATCCGCGGAGGTGAACTCCATGATCGGCGCCCAATCTGATTCGATGTGTGCGGATGCAGGCGGCTCGGAGCCCGTGACCGGAGAAGAATCCAGTGGTTCGGCGATGCGGCTCTCGTAAGGGGTAAAGTCAGTATCCGGCTCTATCGCCACTAAGAGTGCAGCCGCCATGGCGGGGTCTATCCCTCCGCTCTCGTATGGCGCAATTTTCTCCAGATTGATGGCCGGAGTAGTTACAGATGCGATCTCCTGAATATTGTCCGACGGCAGAGTTACGTCATGCTCGTCGTGACTAAGCAGCACACCTGGCATGGTCTCGAATCCGTCAAAGATCAAATCTCCTCGGATGTCGGCCGTGTAATTCAAGTTTCCAAATCTGACTTGATGGCTAGGGGCGTATCTCTCGATCTGCTCCAGATGGCCAAGCAATTTGGCCCGCAGTATGAAGCCGCCGAATACGAAGATCTGTCCGGGGAGGAAAACCTCACCCTGGACCGCATCGTTACCAATGATCGAAGGATCCATCAAGCCTTACGACGACAACACAGTGGAACTCCCAATGAAAGCACCAATGTCGGTGTCAAAACCGGCGGATCTCGGGTAGGGGGTCCCGAACTGTGCGTCTAAGGCGGATGGTAACAGGAGGCAGGGGACACGATGTTTACCCAGGTTCGGGCCCTCTTGATGGAGGTAATACCCTACGTCCTGCTTGATTGTTCTTGATGATATGAGTATTACAAGAGTTGATCTACCACGAGATCGTAGAGGCTAAACCCTAGAATCTAGCCTATGGTATGATTGTATGTTGTCCTATGGACTAAACCCTCCGGTTTATATAGACACCGGAGGGGGCTAGGGTTACAAAAGGTCGGTTACAAGGGAGGAGATATACATATTCGTATTGCCTAGCTTGCCTTCCACGCCAAGGAGAGTCCCATCTGGACACGAGACGAAGTCTTCAATCTTGTATCTTCATAGTCCAACTATCCGGCCAAAGGATATAGTCCGGCTGTCCGGAGACCCCCTAATCCAGGACTCCCTCACTCACCGCTGACATTGAGTCGTGTGAGTGTGACAAGACACAAGATGGATTCAACATGACTAAGCGATTTCTTGTGGACAAGTTGCTTCATGCTCTTGTCCCATATCACCACCAAATGGTGTGGGACATAAGACAACACCATGCCTTCAAGGAAATGACTACCGATGACATCATATCCACCTTCCAACTATTTGAAGAGTCAAAGGCAAATGCTACAAAACATCTTGCCATGCATGGTACTCCAACATCAAAGATCAATCTTGCATTGAAGGCCAAGCATGTATGTGAAGATGAGCAAAGTGAAGAAGAAGACGATGATGATGATGATGATGATGATGATGAAGATGGTGATGAGCTTGAATCCGATGAGGGCCCTTCATATGAAGACATGGCTCTTTTGGTCAAGAAGTTTAGCATGGGAAAATTCGAAGGAAGATTCCAGAAGAAGAAAGTGAGAAAATGCTATAACTGTGAAGAAACCAATCACTTCTCCAACGAGTGTCCTTATGAGAAGAGAGAAGATAAACCAAGGTTTCCCAAGAAGAAGTTGCCAAATCCTTTGAACTCCAAGCTCAAGAAGAGAGATTGGAAAGCAATGGTTACTCAAGAAGAATCCGATCCGGATGATGTTAGTGGTGTTGCCGGAGTTTCTCATGATTCTCAAAACACGTTGAGTCTAGTCAACAAGAGTGGTTATGTTGTCACCTACAACTATATGAAGGACTACAAGGGCAACGCTCACAAGTGCCTAATGGCAAAGGCCGTGGTAGAAGATGGACAAGACCAAAGCTCTCTCGACAAGGTCAAGGTAACTCCACGATAAAATCCTCCTCTTTTCACTCCTCCTACTCCTAGTGATGAGTATCTTGATGCGGAGGATTATCATGAGGATGATGATATAGATGATCCCATGCTTGCTAAACTAAATAAGTTCATGTGCTCCCTCAAAGGAAAGAAGCTCACTAGGTTTCGTATGCTTATGGAGATGGTGAGTATGCACACCATCACCATTAAAGAACTTGAAACCCTCATCACCGAGGAAAAGGAAAAATATGAAATTCTTGAGCGGAAAGTCCAATATGAGGAAGCAAGAAATGATGAAATATGCTTGAAAATTGGTACAAACATTGATGATCATACTAAAGATCTTGCCTCCTTGAAAAGGGCTATTGACTCTCGTGAAGAGTTGATGAATGATAAAAGTAAGCTTGTGAAGTCTAATGCTTCTCTCTCTAAGGATTGTGAGCTCCTATCCATGTCCCTCAAGACTAAGGAAGAAGATCTCACCCTTCTTACAAAGAGTTTTGAGACTCTCAAGCTTACTTATCTTGAAACTCTAGCCAAGGCTTACTCTTCTCCTATTATCAATGTTGATGCTTGTCCTACTAACTCTAGTGGTGATTTAGCATCTATTCTTGAGGAGAATCGCTTTCTTAAGGCTCAAATAAATAAAGGTCTCATGACATGTGCTCAAGGGGAAAAGAACCTTCATGAGGTATTGAGCCAACACAATGAGGTGTCTGCCAAAGAGGGACTCGGGTTTGACCCAAGCACAAGCAAGAAGAAGATGTCCTCTCAAAAGTGCACCACTCCTCTAAAATAAACATTTGTTCGAGAAGGGCACAAGGAGAAAGGTAAGGTTGTTAGTGGGAAGGCCACAAGGGGCATGCCCACTCTCAAGAAGCCAAAAGAATGCATGCCTCCATCCTATGTACTTCGTAATACTAAGGATGGAGAATTTTATGCTAAGTTTGTTGGTCCTCGAAATGCATTTAGGTTTTATGCTATTTGGGTCCCTAAGACCCTTGTGACTAACTTGAGAGATCCCATTTCAAAATGGGTGCCTCTAACCAAGTCATAATTATGTGTAGGTTGCTTTCTACGGTGGAGTAAAATGGGTGATTGACAGTGGATGTACCAATCATATGACCGGAGATAGAAAATTGCTCTACGATTTCATGGAAGCTATTCAACCATTTATGAGCATTATGTTTGGTGGAGGATCAAAAGGATAGGTACTCGGGTTGGGCAAGGTGGCTATCACAAATGACATGTCTCTTGCAAATGTCATGCTTGTCCAATCCCTTAAATACCATTTGCTTTATGTTCGCCAATTGGCTTCTGTTGGTTATGATACACTCTTTGGACTAATGGATGTGAAAGTCTTTAAGAGAGATACTCTCGTGGTGGCCTTTGTTGGAGAGTTGGATGGCAACCTTTACACAGTTGATTTCTCGAAAGAGAGCACATTCCATGCAACTTGTCTAATGACCAAGGCCGACAAGGGGTGGCTATGGCATCGCCGGCTAGCCCATGCCGGCATGAGAAATATTCAAGATCTCTTAAAGGGTAATCACATCCTTGGACTAACCAATGTCTCTTTTGAGAAAGATCGTGTGTGTAGTGCATACATAGCCGGGAATCAACATCAATCAAAGCACCCACCCAAGAATATTGTGTCTACTTCAAGGCCTTTGGAGCTCCTTCATGTGGATCTTTTGGGCCTCCTTCATGGGATAGTCTTGGTGGGAAAAAGTATGGGCTTGTCATTGTTTATGATTACTCAAGATATACATGGGTCTTCTTCCTCAAGTCCAAAGACGAGACGAAGATCACCTTCATTGATTTTGCCAAGAAAGCACAATGCAAGTTTGACAAAGAAATCTTGGCAATAAGAAGTGATAATGGGTCTGAGTTCAAGAACTACACCTTGGAAGAATTTCTTAGTGATGAAGGGATTGAACATCACTATTCAGCTCCATACACTCCCCAACAAAATGGTGCAGCAGAAAGGAAGAACCGCACACTTGTGGAGATGGAGGTCCATGTTGGATGAATACAAGTCGCCACATAGTTTTTGGGTCGAGGCTGTCAACACCGCATGCCATGTATCAAACCGGCTCTTCCTCCGCACTATATTGGAAAAGATTCCATATGAGCTCCTAACTGGAAACAAGCCAAATGTCAAGTACTTTCGTGTATTTGGGTGCAAATGTTTCATCCTCAACAAAAGAGAACGGTTAGGAAAATTTCAATCCAAAACCATTGAGAGCATATTTGTTGGCTATGGATCAAACTCTCACGCCTATAGAGTCTACAACAAATCAAATGGATGTGTTGTAGAAACTTGTGACATGGTGTTTGATGAATTTAATGGCTCCCATGGGGAGCAAGTTGATCTAAGTGATGTAGGTGAAGAAGATTCTTCTCAAGATATCTTGACCATGGGTGTTGGTGCACTTCTTCCAATGGAACAAGAACCTCATGATGAAGAAGAAGAAGATGGAAGCTTCACGCATCATCAAACTACTTCAACACCCATACCACCACAAGCTCATATTACTCAACCAATGCCCGTAGACCAAGTACAAGATGATGATCAAGTTCCTCTTCATAATAATCATCAAGAACAAGATCATCCTCAAGGGCAAGAACAAGAAAGTGCAATCATTGACGATGAACCTCAACATATGCAAAATGAAGAAGAAGATCTTCCACCACACATTAATGATCCATATGTTGAGGACATGGATGATGGACATGAAGTTGAACCTCGTGAAACTCTTACCTCCATCATGCCTCGAGTGGTCGGTCGTGTTGATGTTGACAAAATTCTCACCGGCATATCGGAAGGTAGAGTCACTCGTAAACATTTGACAAACTTTTGTGCTCACTTCTTGTTTGTGTCTAGTGTTGAGCCTCTCAAGGTACAAGATGCATTGATGGACAACGATTGGCTCGTTGCTATGCAAGAAGAGTTAAACAATTTTGAATGCGACCAAGTGTGGTCCTTAGTCAAGAGGCCAACTACCGAGCACAATGTCATTGGAACAAAATGGATTTTCAAGAACAAGCAAGATGAGAATGGTGTTATCATCCGTAACAAGGCAAGGTTAGTGGCACAAGGGTACTCACAAGTTGAAGGTTTGGGCTTTGGTGAGACCTTTGCCCCCGTTGCCCGTCTTGAATCCATTCGTATCTTACATGCTTATGTTGCTTTCAATGGTTTTACATTACATCAAATGGATGTGAAGAGTGATTTCCTTAATGGTCCTCTACGAGAAGAAGTATATGTATCACAACCACCTAGGTTCGTTGATCCCGATCACAAAGACTATGTGTATAAACTTCATAAGGCTTTGTATGGCCTCAAACAAGCACCTCGTGCTTGGTATGATCATCTTAAGAAGTTTTTACTCGATGATGGTTTTGTGAGAGGGGTGATCGATCCCACTCGTTTTACTAAGAGGGACAAGGGTGATTTGATCTTATGCCAAATCTATGTAGATGATATCATTTTTGGTTCTCCTAACATTCATTTGTGCAAGAAGTTTGCGACTTCCATGACCAAGAATTTTGAGATGTCACTCAATGCGGATTTGAAGTTCTTCCTTGGATTTGAAATCCAGCAATTTCAAGAAGGAATTTTCTTGTCTCAAGCAAAATACCTCAAGGATATCCTAGAGAAATTTGGCATGTCTGATGCTAGTCCATATAAGACACCCATGCCAACCAAAATTGTACTCACTGAAGACACAAACGGTATCCCTTTCGACCCATCTAAATACCGCTCTATGATTGGTTCATTGCTTTATCTTTGTGCATCTAGACCAGACATCATGTTTAGTGTATGCATGTGTGCTAGATTTCAAGCTTCCCCTAGGGAAAGTAATCATAAGGCGGTTAAGCATATTCTTAGATACCTTGCTCACACCCCAAAGTTGGGTCTATGGTACCCCAAGGATGCTAAGTTTGATCTCATTGGGTACACGGATGCGGATTGGGCTGGAGACAAAGTGGATCGTAAGTCCACCTCCGGTGCATGTCAATTCCTTGGACGCTCCTTGGTAAGTTGGTCCTCGAAGAAAAAAAATTGTGTCGCCCTCTCCACTACTGAAGCTGAATACATTGCAACCGCCAGTTGTGCAACTCAATTAATATGGATGAGGCAAACTTTGAAGGATTACGGTATCACCTATAGACATGTGCCTCTTATATGTGATAATGAAAGTGCCATCAATATTGCTGAGAACCCCAAAGATCATACCCGCACCAAGCACATTGACATTAGGTACCACTTCTTGAGAGATCATGTGGAGAAGGGTGATATTGACATTGCTCATGTTGGCACAGATATGCAACTTGCAGATATTTTCACCAAGCCATTGGATGAAGCAAGGTTTTGTCAACTTAGGCGTGAACTTGGTATCTTAGAGCTTGACAATATTATGTGAAATCTAGTACCCATTCATGCATAAACTCAATGTCTTGTCTTGATGTAGGCATATATTTAGGGGGAGACATTCAATTCGTGAGTATTCTCAGCCTACATAATGCATAAATAGAACAAACACTCTCAAAGCTATCATGTTATTCTAACTATGGTGCTTTCAATGATGGAGTAGTGATTATGCACCCAAAGTTCAAATCTTTGGGAAGCCATGTCAAGAATACTCATACATGGTGGCCTTGGCCACCGCTCTTGTCATTAGAACAATATCTGAGCGGTGTGTTTTAGAGTTGGCATAGGATACTCAATGCTTAATATATTGTGATTTTGCATCCTACTACGTTTTGAACTCATCATCTCCCCATCATGGTCATTAGCACCAACTATGACCCCAACTATGGCCCTTTGTGTTCTCAAAAATCCACAAGTGCTTCCGGTCGTCCGCTATGTACCGGACGTCTGTAACATCCTCTTTGGTGCCATACTACTAGACGTCCGCTAAGTCCGGACGTCCGCTAATTAGTGCCCTGGCCAATCGCGTTGGATCTCTGGTGATACCGGTCGTCTGCTATTTCCTGCCCTGCTCAGACCCATCGGACGTCCAGGCGTTGTCGGTCGTCCGCTCCCTGGCATATCTGTTTGCCTTCTCAGGCCCCGGACGCCCGCTCCGCACCGGTCGTCTGGTCAACTCCTGGCCCGCCTATATATAAAGCCCACGTCTTGTAGCAGTTCCTAAACCTAAAATCCGCCGTCCCTCATATCTTCTCCGCTGCTGCCGCTCACTCTCCTCGCTGGGGGTGCGCGCCAGCCGTGGTCCTTGCCGACTTTGCACGGGCGGCCGCCGTCGGGACCCCGCTCGTCCTCCTCTCGTCCTGATCGACGTCGGGGAAACCCATTCATCTCCGTCGCATCTTCTCCTCGCCCTCCCGAGGTATCAACCCTTTTTTCTCCCCTCATTTCTCGAACTTCCTTGATCTATGGCAGTGGTTAAGTAAAATGGGGCTTCCTCCTTCTCTAGGTCGCTATGCCAAGGACCAAGCACTCCGCACGCAAGCAAGTCACCGGTGGGCCATCCCGTCCGCCTCGTCGTGGTGGCTCTAACGATTCACAAGAGCGGGCCCGTCCCCAGAGGCATGCCGCCCTACCTCACAGCTCGACTAGCGACGCCTCATCGGAGGGATCCGACTATGAGGACGAAATCGCGGATTTGGAGCAGCCCGCCTATGTCGCTATTCGCACCTCCGCACCTAAACTGGGAACACGTCGGCCCACTTTCAAGCCTCCTCCTCCTCCGGAACAAACTCAAGGTGATGCCCGTCGTATCTCTCTTGAACCTCCACTTTCTCATGGTCGCATCATTAAAAGGTTCAATGAGGTTCCTATAGCTTCCTATCTTAAGCTTCGTCGTGACATAGATCAATTCACTGTTGTCAGCGACTCACAGGATGCTCGTTTTCACACTAATATCCAAGCCGACATTTTTACCACTATCATCATTCCTAAAGGTTTATCTCTACATTTATGCATTGACTTAGAGCATATTCGTGCTCATTCGGTGAAATATCCGGGAGCTATTGAGCTCATTGAGTCATCCAATCTTGCTGCCCCATTTGATCAACATGATTTTAACCACTCTGCCATGATGAAGATGTTTACCTTTCATTGCTCCCAAAATCACGACGTTGTCACACGCTTGGTCACCTCCAAGAATGCTCTGAAGGCTCGTTTGAGAGACTCTGGAGTTTACGATGTGAGTGACGATGAACGTCTTCCTGATGTTCCACCTTCTGACTTTGGTTTTCCTTCAGGTCTTGAGTGGGCTGACTTCCTTGATGAGGCTGGTGGTAGTGGTGCTCATGATGATGATGAAGATGATGCTCTTTGATGCTGTTATGACACCTCCTTTTGGGTATTTGCTTCCAAGGGGGAGTAGGCACTTATTTATGTGATATGATGCTATGTTATTATCTTGTTATCGAACTCATGCTATGTTATTAGCCTGTTATTGAACTTATGATATGTTTGTATCGACTTATGTTATATATTGTGAGTGATGAATCTTTGTGGAGCCTATTCTAAATCTAATGTTATATTTATTATCTTGTGTATGAGTTTCGGTTGTGTTGGTATCATATTGAGGGGGGCTCTCTTCATGCTTACCTATTAGTTATTGCACATATTGAGGAGGAGCTCCACAAAAAATCCTTCGATATTCAATGTTTTCAAATTCTTTTGATATTCAAAGCTTTATTCTAAAAAGTGCATGTATGTTCTCATCAACTGCCAAAAAGGGGAAGATTGAAAGTGCAATCATGCCCTTAATCATATTTTGATGTTGATGACAACATGCATATTGGGACTAATCATTGAAAGTGCAACTATCCCTAGGTGGTTTTGGTAATTCATAACAACATATAGCTCATTGAGCTAATGCTATTCCAAGATGACTATTTTAGGAAAGCTCAATGATTGGCATGGCATGGATGTGAAAGTGGAACCCTCAAAATGCTAAGGACAAAGGATTGGCTCAAGCTCAAAAGCTCAAGACTCTTCATTTTATATTTTAGTGATCCAATATCACATTGAGTCTTTAGGAAAAGCCAATACTATCAAGGAGGGATAAGGTGTTGCTTAATGAGCCTTTTGCTTCATGTGCTTAGTGATATGCTCCAAAACCCTCAACTACTTTCCCATATCCACATATGACCTAAACCCTAAGCCAAACTCGGTCCTACCGATTCTTTCTATCCAGCGCCACCGAGTTTCACTTGTCATAAGCCACTGCCAAACCCTAGCAATTCGGTTCTACCGATAGGGATCTCGGTCTCACCGAGATGGGATTGCAAACTCTCTGTTTCCCTTTCGTAACTTTTCGGTCTCACCGAAAGAGCGAATCGGTCCCACCGAGATTGCAATGTAAACTCTCTGTTTCCCTTTTGTAACTTTTCGGTCTCACCGAAAGAGCAAATCGGTCCCACCGAGTTTGCCTGACCAACTCTCTGGTTAGCTTATTACCAAACTCGGTCTCACCGAGTTTGTGTAATCGGTCTCACCGAGATTATGTTATGCCCAAACCCTAACCATATCGGTCCTATTCGAGGACATCCACTTGTTGTTTTGATTGTTTGGTTTTATTTCCTTTTGCCAAGTGGATGGACAAGAATGCCTAAGAACCTCCTCTAGCTATCTATGCTTTTCTCGTCTCAAACTCTATTCATGCTACATCACAAAATTTGATCAAGTCAGATTCGAACCACTCTGTGTGAGGAGCGCTCGGAGTCCCCGATTCGTCATAGACTTAAACTTCCAAAACTTCTTTATGATTCTTGATCTGACCGATACCCTACTTTCGGTCCTACCGAGATCATTAAGTTGATCTAGGTTTTCGATCTCGGTGCAACCGATTTGAACCATTCGGTCACACCGAGTTGCAACAACTGTATACAGTTTTGCATCTCGGTGCCACCGAGTTGTTCCACTCGGTCACACCGACAGGGTCGGGCTATATATAGTCACAGGCAAAAATTTGGAAATTTCTCCGAACCCCTTCGCCTGCGCGACAGCCTGCTCTGCCAACTTGGTCTCCGGATCGTCTCCTCGCCGCCAGCCGCCTCCAGTCGCTGGTCTCCGTCGCCGTCAACGGAAATTCAACCCCGCCGTTGCCGCCGTAGCGAGTCTCCGCCTAACTAGGGTATGGACTCGATCTTCGTGCTATTCCCCAATCTGATTCTTAGCACATTGTGATCATCATGATTCTTGCCACGTTTGTTAAACTTCTATCCAGTCAATGAACTCGTAAATTAAGTTTAATTCGAAAATTTTAGGGTTAGGTTTCCGCCGAAACCATCTCGGACCCACCGAGTTGAAAAACTCGGTCCCACCGATTTGGCTTATGCCATTGCACAAGTGAGACTCGGTCTGACCGAGAATTACTTATCGGTGTGACCGATTTTGGAACTCTGTGAAACCCTAGCAGTCTCGGTGCCACCGAACTGTGACTCGGTCTGACCGAGTTCACTAGTTTAGGTGCCAAAACTGCTTTGGTATCACCGAGTTTAGAAATCGGTAGATCCGAGATGCTT
Source organism: Triticum dicoccoides (assembly GCF_002162155.2). Taxonomy (NCBI): domain Eukaryota; kingdom Viridiplantae; phylum Streptophyta; class Magnoliopsida; order Poales; family Poaceae; genus Triticum; species Triticum dicoccoides. Next base: position 249,908,127 of record NC_041388.1, read on the forward strand.
TCAGTGGGAAACTAAAACTAAGTTTTTGAATTATTCTTTTGCAAAAATCTCTGCATTTTGTGATGCTTTTCCACTCTATCTCATCTATAACCTATTCACAGGGTCAGCAGTTAGAGTTTGCATCATGTCAGACCAAAGTGATAGCCAGAACTTGTTAGAGCAGCAAGTGCAGATGAGTGAGGGCACTAGTCCCTCAAGTTCCTCAGATGATGGTAGCAGGAGCACCCCTAGCAATCTGCCTAAAGCTGCCACAAGACAGAGAAAGAAGAGAACCTCAGACTCAGAAGATGAGGATTATGTGGCAGAAGAGGAAGCAACTTCCAAGAGAGTTGAGCCAGCACAGGGCATAAAACCAGGGATGAAGATCAAAAGGCCAGCAGGCAGGCAGCCTATGTCAAAGGCTAGAGCTTCAACTGAGAAGCCCACTCCCATTGAGCCAGTTGCTGCTGAAGGCAAGAAGAGGAAAGAAAGGGTGAAGAAAATTGTAGCCAGAGTGCTTGGCAAGGCTTCCATCATGGAAGATGAGGAGGAAGAAGAAGAGGTAGTTGCACCAACACCTAAGGCACCCAAGCTGATGGGTGATGCCATAAGAACAGGGGCAGCTGCTTCCAAGGCCAAGCCAGCTCCAAAGCCAAAGCCAAAGAGGAACACAAGAAGCATCCCAGCTACTGAGAAGAATAAGGCCCCAGTGCCTGAAGCTGCAGAAGAAGAAGTAGAGAATGTTCTTAGAAAGCTCAAGCCCAAGATCCCAGACCACAATGATGCTCATCCTGTGGCTGAGGATATGAAACTCAGGAGAGATTCAGGGCTCCGGAAGTGGAGAGAAGCAGACCCGTATGCTTCAAGGAGAAGGACTGCAATTGACTACAGGTTTCACACCAAGGAGCAGCAAGACTTTTATGAGACAGTGCTGCTAGACAAGAAGCCAATTGTCTGTGATATGAGATGGGTTGATTGGCAATACATCAAGGACAACGAAGAGTACTACCCTGGAGTGCAGGACAGCTTCAAGGCATGTGGAGTAGAGGACTTTGTTGGGAAGAAGCTCACAAAGTGGAACGAGGAACTCATCATGCAGTTCTACTCCACAGCCCATTTCTATCCAGATGGCAGGATTGTATGGATGTCAGAGGGTACGAGGTACCAGTCTACAGTGGCTGAATGGGCTCAGCTGATTAATGCCCCAGAAGAGCATGACGATGACTTGAACATTTATGCCAAGAAGAAGATGGACCACAACTCAATGTCAAACATGTACAAGGAGATTCCAAATGAAGCACTTGATACGTTCAAGTTTGGCTCAGTACACTATCTTCTGTCAGGGCTGCCAACCATCAACTGGATTCTTAGGCACACCCTATTGCCAAGTCTGGAGATCACAAGATGATCAGGGGCCACGCGATCAACTTGCTTCATATCTTTGACGTGCCACAGAAATTCAAAGTCATGAGCCTTATGATTGAAACAATCAAGAGGACAGCAGCAGACCAGAAGAGGAGCTTTGGATATGCCCCACAGATTCAGGAGCTCATCAACTCTAAGATGGGCACGGGCATATACTTATTGGACAAGGAACACCTGCCCATCCGTCCAGACTTTGAAGATAATCAAGTGGTCATGACTGAGAATGAGCCATCATCTGCCCAAGCACAAGCCAAGAAGGAGAAGGCGAGGCAGGAGAAAGCTGCCAAGATGCCTACTCAAGAGGAGGCATCTGAATATTTCCTGAAAACCAAACAAGAGCAGCTTGGTTACTTGATTGCATCCACCCTGCGGACTGAGCAAGGACTAGCCACCCTAACTCAGAACCAGGCAAGCTTAGAGAGGATCATGGAACACAAGTTCTATGACTTGGATGTCAAAGTGACAGACATTCAGACTGCAGTGGAGCAGCTCCAGGATGACATGCAGGAGAGGAGAGGCAAGACTACAACTGATGCCTTTCACAGAGTGCCACGAGGTCCGAGGTCGTCTGCAGTGCCAGTTGCTGACCCCAGAGCTACCACGTCTGCACCAGCTACAGCCTCAGTTCCACCAGCTCCAGCGTCCACTTCAGCCTCAACTCCGACCACGTCTACAGAAGGCTTCGTCCTTGGAGTGCTTCGGACTCCACCACCACCTGAAGATCAAGCCTGAGTGTCGACTTAGCACTATGCATTTTCTAGGAACTTTTTGGTAACTTGTTGCCAAAGGGGGAGAAAATGTATAGATCATAGGCTTCGAGAGAGAGTGTTGCTTTTATTCTCTCTTGTTTTATTTGGTGTTTTTTCGAACTTTGTTTGCTTTTGTGTGAGATACTATGTCATTGCTCGTGAGACATTGATGATCATGTGTTTGATCATAAGCTACACTTAATGTTTGCTTAATATTATCATCTTATCTATCTTATGTGATTATTCACTATTCTTGGTGATGAGTGCATCTATTTCATTCTTATCATTTTAAGCGCTCCACCAAGATGTATGTGACATGGAAGAGTAACCCATGACTCTAACTCCTTGTGCATTTGCAGTCCAAAGCAAATTTTAAATATGCACAAAATTAGGGGGAGCTCTTACTTGTCACATACTTCTCAAAGCGACGATATATTTCATGCTTATTATCATTTGTCGAAGCTTTGATCTATATGTTGTCATCAATTACCAAAAAGGGGGAGATTGAAAGTGCAACTATCCCTAGGTGGTTTTGGTAATTCATAACAACATATAGCTCATTGAGCTAATGCTATTCCAAGATGACTATTTCAAGAAAGCTCAATGATTGGCATGGCATGGATGTGAAAGTGGAACCCTCAAAATGCTAAGGACAAAGGATTGGCTCAAGCTCAAAAGCTCAAGACTCTTCATTTTATATTTTAGTGATCCAAGATCACATTGAGTCTTTAGGAAAAGCCAATACTATCAAGGAGGGATGAGGTGTTGCTTAATGAGCCTTTTGCTTCATGTGCTTAGTGATATGCTCCAAAACCCTCAACTACTTTCCCATATCCACATATGACCTAAACCCTAAGCCAAACTCGGTCCTACCGATTCTTTCTATCCAGCGCCACCGAGTTTCACTTGTCATAAGACACTGCCAAACCCTAGCAATTCGGTTCTACCGATAGGGATCTCGGTCTCACCGAGATGGGATTGCAAACTCTTTGTTTCCCTTTCATAACTTTTCGGTCTCACCGAAAGAGCGAATCGGTCCCACCAAGATTGCAATGTAAACTCTCTGTTTCCCTTTTGTAACTTTTCGGTCTCACCGAAAGAGCAAATCGGTCCCACCGAGTTTGCCTGACCAACTCTCTGGTTAGCTTATTACCGAACTCGGTCTCACCGAGTTTGTGTAATCGGTCTCACCGAGATTACATTATGCCCAAACCCTAACCATATCGGTCCTACCGAGTTGCATGTCAGTCCCACCGAAAATCTCTAACGGTCACTAGGTTTACCTTTTCGGTCCGACCGAGTTTGTTGATTCGGTCCCACCGAGATTGGAAAACTGTGTGTAACGGTTGGATTTTGTGTGGAGGCTATATATACCCCTCCACCTCCTCTTCATTCATGGAGAGAGCCATCAGAACACATACACAATTCCAACTCATATGTTCTGAGAGAGAACCACCTACTCATGTGTTGAGACCAAGATATTCCATTCCTACCATATGAATCTTGATCTCTAGCCTTCCCCAAGTTGCTTTCCACTCAAATCTTCTTTCCACAAAATCCAAATCCTATGAGAGAGAGTTGAGTGTTGGGGAGACTATCATTTGAAGCACAAGAGCAAGGAGTTCATCATCAACACACCATTTGTTACTTCTTGGAGAGTGGTGTCTCCTAGATTGGCTAGGTGTCACTTGGGAGCCTCCGACAAGATTGTGGAGTTGAACCAAGGAGTTTGTAAGGGCAAGGAGATCGCCTACTTCATGAAGATCTACCGCTAGTGAGGCAAGTCCTTCATGGGCTATGGCCATGGTGGGATAGACAAGGTTGCTACTTCGTGGACCCTTCGTGGGTGGAGCCCTCCGTGGACTCGCGCGACCGTTACCCTTCGTGGGTTGAAGTCTCCATCAACGTGGATGTAGGATAGCACCACCTATCCGAACCACGGGAAAAACATCCGTGTCTCCAACTGCGTTTGAATTCTCCAAACCCTTCCCTTTACATTCTTGCAAGTTGCATGCTTTACTTTCCGCTGCCAATATACTCTTTGCATGCTTGCTTGAATTGTGAGATGATTGCTTGACTTGTCCTATAATAGCTAAAATCTACCAAGAACTAAAATTGGGAAAAGTTTAAGTTTTTATTTGGTCAAGTAGTCTAATCACCCCCCCCCCTCTAGACATACTTTCGATCCTACAATCATGTTTATCGAGTATTTCTCAGGATTATGTCTCAAGGGCTGTGTGTGTGTGGATCATGACTACGGACATAAAACATATATACATATATCACTCAAGAGCAGAGACACAAGACAAAGATAAAAAAGCTTCGACTCCTTATTTTTGGTTTGTTCTTGAGTATAGGGATCCCGCGCTATTAAGAGGGGATCGTTGGATTTCGCAAAATAACTTGCTCAAAACCACAAAATTCCCTCTCATACCATCTCAAAATTCCTCCTCTAACTTGTGCACAAATGGTAGTATGTTTCTAAGCTAATAGGTCCAACTTTCACCGGGCGTCCGGCCTCTCTCATCAAACCGGACATCCGACTCTCTCCAGTCGTCCGATGAATCTTCACAGAACTGATATTAGCGGAAGACCGATCACACTGGACGTCCGGTCACCGGACGTCCACTCATCTCCGGATATCCGGTGCACTCCAATAGAACTACAATTAGCGGATTTCCGACAACATCGGACGTCCGGGTTCCGGACGTCCTGCGCCTTCCGGACGTCCCCTCCTGTGTGTCTCACTCCTCACCTGTGTCCCTGGTTGGTGTCCCAGCCATCGGACGACCGGACGCCCTATCGGACATCCGGTCCTATTTGTGTTACCGGTCGTCCGGTATCCACCAGACGTCCGTCTGCACTAAGTGGCTCAATGGTGTGTTTTGCCCTCACATTATCTATAGCCTTCTCCCTCTCCCGGGTGAGGTTGACCATTCACTTTGAGCTTGCCAAGAACACTTTTCACTCTCTCTCTCAGTCCTCTACACCAAATCCTAGATCCCCAAGTGATTTGGGAACATTTGAGAGAAGTTCTCCAATCAAGTGATAGATCAACTCCTTCCTCTTCTTTGCACCAAAGGAATTTGTGATTTGATCAAGTCTTGAGCTTTTCCCCATCGTTCTTGTTACTCTTGGAGGTTGGAGACTCCTAGGCGGTAGGAGTCTTTCGGAGAGGAATCGACCCTTGTGATTACCCCCGGATAAGTTTGTGGGGGTTTGGAGACCACCCCAAGGTCTATCACTAGTTTTTGAGAAACGCCTACATGGTGTTGTCTCAAAGGTATAATAGGGTGAGCCTTTGTGGCGTTGGTGTGCCTTCGTGGTAACATCCACCTCTCTAACGGTGACGTGGCTTCCCTCCAAGGAAGTGAACATCGGCATACATCCTCATCTCCCGGAGTTGCGGTTATCCCTAACCCTAACTCTCTACTTGTGGTTACTTGTCTCTTAGCTCTTATTCATTTCATATTGTTCTTGTTTACTTACATACTTGTTTATCTTGCTTAGCCCTTAGCATCACACTTGCAGTTGTTAGGCTCACCTTCATATTCCGCATTATTGCCTAAAATTGCTAAGTAATAATTAAAAATTGTTAGTGTACCTATTCACCCCCCCTCTAGGTCCATCTCGATCCTTTCAGCTGCACACAGAAGTTTCCAGCATGAATAACATTATGATCCCTTTGAGCCTGGGTGGCAAACCATAGGATGATCACACGGGTTCCCCGGGATCTCCTTGGACAACACATCCCCAGGTGCCCACACCCAATCCACCCAGATGTGTATTAAAGTAGCCACCTTAAGTTAACCCTTAGTTAATAATAACTCTCGCATCTTTCATGAATTCTCTCAAAACCCAAACCATGTCTACAAGCATAGCATAGGAGTATAAGCATAACGTAGTAACACCCAAGGTTTGCATATAAGACAATAGGTTCCTACCTCATCAACTACTTCCCAATACCCACATGTTAATCAAATCCTACTCATGCAATGTTTGAGGGTTGAAACTAATGCATAAAAGCTAGGTAATAAAGGGGTATGATCAAAGTGTTACTTTCCTTGCTAACGACCAGAAAACCCTAGAGATTCATAGTAGCAAGCCTCGCACTCCGGAAACTCTATCGTGAACAAACAATAGCATACATAAGCACTCAAGCATAATATGCAAAGTTAAAACCCAAATGAAAATATCTAAACTGAAAGTTCAAGTGAAGAGCTTTGATTTGCAAAAGGAATCAACCAAATCGGAGTTACGAAACTCAAACTACGATCAAAAGAAGTTCAAATTCAAATCTGCTTGAAACCAAATTTTAAATTTTCAAATCATGTTTAAGTTGATTATTTGGATAGAGGGGAACAAGACGAAGATTTTGGCGTTGGTTTCACTGGATTTGGACAAACAAGCAAAAAGTAGCCAAGGTTTAAAGATGAGGGAGTAATCTGCGAAAAATATAATTATGAATAGGTCCCTAGCCAAAAATAAAACTAAAAAGAAAAACCTAACGAACGAACATTTGCTAATAAGGACTAACGGACGAATTCGTTCGCTAACAGAGAAGAGCGGGTGAACGTTCGCTAATTAGAAAACCTAAAAAAATAAACCCGATCTAATGAAATAAACCAAAAAAGGGGCAGTTTTGCTTCGGTTTTTACCAGCTCGGGATGACACTTAAGCATAGAGACTTTACCGTCCGAGGTCGGGTCGCTACATATCATGGAATGGCACCCGACATGTTGTGGTATTTTTCGTGTCCATTTTGAGAGAAGGCACACTCTAATAACAGCCAACAAAGGCATTTTGAAAAAATAGTTGCCACTTTAATATCTCAAACGTTTGTATAATTAAAATCATGTGCGTTCTGTTAACCATTCACGTGACGCCACGTGTCTTGGTTTTAATGGCTATAGGAGGTGCCGTGCGGACAGCTGCTTGACTAACGGGAGGCGTGCGAGCGGAGTTCGATGCGCAGGCTGACCGAGAGGCGTGCAAGCTATCCTCAAATGCATAGGCTCACCAAGAAGCGTGCGAGCTGTACACTGCGCAGGCTCACTGGGAAGCGAGCCCTTTGACTTCCATGGCCGCCTGCCTTCCTCTCCATTAATGGCACCCAAGCCACTATTTAATACGGGCAGCCTTACTATTCGCCTCCCATTCCCCTCTCCCCCCCTCCCGCAAACCTCCACCAACACCATGGCGCAGAATGATCATCTACCACTAGTCTTCAAGTTTGGTGAAGTCGACTCTGAGACGGAGCAGCTAGAAAATAAGGCAGAACGGGGCCTCACTGACATGGCCCTGAACGAGCTGGCCGCGGCAGTTGCTGCCCCGCTCCCGTCCCAGCTCCCATCCCCGCGCCCGCGCCAGCGACCATACCCGTAGCATTGATGGGCTGGTCGCCGAGCACTATCACAGAGCTGGAAGACGCGAGCATCAGTGAGGTCTCCGCAGGCCCGCACGAGCTCGTGTACATGCCAGCGCCAGTGCCCATGCGTGCCCTTCCACCCACCGCCGCACCGGTGATATTACCATGGCGATAACTAACACTACTAATCCAGTAGTAGACGTTCAAGTGGTCAATGATGTTTCCATTATAGAAGTTACATGCATGCATACTATGGCATGGATAAAGGTGCACTCACGTAAGAAAGATGAAGGGAGGCAGTTGAACATGCATGCATTAACCAGGGAGATGGGCATGTGCGTGCATGCAAGAAACGACTTGTACACAAGCACGTTTGAGTCAGAAAATATAAGAGACAAACAGAATATGAACAGTCCGGGCTGGTTTAAAGACGAAACTGTGCATATTGACTTTCTATTCTTATTCTTGCCTCCTAAGAAAATTATTAATGTTGTAATTAGGCTGGCCGGATCATGGAATTATCTTTGTTTATGTGCGTTAGGTTGGGGGCCACCGGACGGGGCAAAGTTACAGCAAAAGAGGTGGTCACGCACTGAATCCTCATATCTATAGTTTGGGTTGTTTTGGTAGTTCATTTATTTGTCGAGATGTAAAAGGAAATATCTATATAGAGTCCAGATTAGCTTCTTTCCATTGCTTGATTTCCAAGTTAGCTTAGGGTTTTCGGCCACAATATAAGGCAAGTCAATACGTCATGTAAAGGGCAGGTTATTTTGAGATGAATTAGACACCGTGTGTGTTTTGGCCGCCGACCAAATCTTGTCAAAAGTCTCTACTAGCGTGTGAGTTCCTGCGACGCGATGCGTAGCAGATTACAAGTTGAACCTATATGGTTCGTCCACGTTATTCCTTCAGATCGAGGGGTTGGCGTGTTGTTTCCGTGGGATTTGCAAACATCTTCGTAAACCCGCGACTTGTTCTTGTTGCGATGGAGGTTTGTGCCATGAAGGATCGGGCCAACAACGAATCGACCTTTGTCTCGAGGTTCACTCCTCATCAAGTGGTATCAGAGCATGGCGTTTCTCACAGCACTTCAAAGGAGACGGCCGGTGTGCCGTCACCAAGGAACTAGAGGCTATCCAACGAATTTTTTGCTAGAGGAGATAGGCTATGGTGCTGAACTTTTTCATACCTACTGTAAAGTGGGAGACAAGGTTTGTGCCACGAAGATTGACCAGTACAGTTTGATCAGCACGGTCGGTGTCGACATGGTTGAGAATTTGCAGCTATCAGTGACACCACATTCACGATCGTACTCATTGAGGAGGTACTAGTACTCATTGAGGAGGTACTACGACAAGCTCAATATTACGCACCAAGCTACGGTATTGTTTACAGTTGGAAAAATTTCTTATGAAGTTTTGTGCGACGTAATTCCGGTACCGATGATTTCTTGTCATATGCTGCTGGGAAAGCCATGGTACAAGAAAAATAACATTACACACGACTATTTCGCCAACACATACACTGTCGTACATGATACAAAATATGTTCTCATGGCCATGGAAAAGAAGCCATTTAAGACAAGGAGAAAAGAACGACTATAGAAAAGGAAGGACTAGAAGAAGCCAAGAAGGAGGCCGAAGCAACTCAAATTCTTTTGGCATATATTCAGCTTGCAGATGAAGATGTTTTTGAAGAAAATGATTCAAAACCGAGGACGGTTTCGTTTGAAGGGAGGGAGGATGATATGACCATGGCGATAACTAACACTACTAATCCAGTAGTAGACGTTCAAGTAGTCAATGATGTTTCCATTATAGAAGTTACATGCATGCATACTATGGCATGGATAAAGGTGCACTCGTGTAAGAAAGATGAAGGGAGGCAGTTGAACATGCATGCATTACCCTGGGAGATGGGCATGTGCGTGCATGCAAGAAACGACTTGTACACAAGCACGTTTGAGTCAGAAAATATAAGAGATAATCAGAATATGAACAGTCTGGGCTGGTTTAAAGACGAAAACGTGCATATTGACCTTCTATTCTTATTCTTGCCTCCTAAGAAAATTATTAATGTTGCAATTAGGCTGGCCGGATCATGGAATTATCTTTGTTTATGTGCATTAGGTTGTGGGCCACCGGACGGGGCAAAGTTACAGCAAAAGAGGTGGTCACGCACTGAATCCCTCATATCTATAGTTTGGGTTGTTTTGGTAGTTCGGTTATTTGCTGAGATGTAAAAGGCAATATATATAGAGTCCAGATTAGCTTTTTTCCATTGCTTGATTTCCAAGTTAGCTTAGGGTTTTTGGCCGAAATATAAGGAAAGTCAATACGTCATGTAGAGGGCAGGTTATTTTGAGATGAATTAGACACCGTGTGTGTTTCGGCCGCCGGCCATTATCGAGTTTTGAGAAAATTTTGTCAAAAGTCTCTACTGGCGTGTGAGTTCCTATGACGCGACGCGTAGGAGATTACAAGATGAACCTATACGGTTCGTCCACGTTATTCCTTCAGATCGAGGGGTTGGCATGTTGTTCCCGTGGGATTTGCGAACATCTTTGTAAACCCGTGACTTGTTCTTGCTGCGATGGAGGTTTGTGCCGTGAAAGATCGGGCCAACAAAGAATCGACCCTCGTCTCGAGGTTCGCTCCTCATCAACCGGTCCCGGTGCGTTTGGCTGCACCCACCGCGCCCGTGCCTGTGCCCATGCGCGCTCCTCCACCCACCACGGCACCGGTCCCCGTGCATTTGGCTGCACCCGCCGCGCCCGTGCCCGTGCACGTATCCCCCTCAGCGGCATGGGACGCCGCCGTCGACTGCTACCTCTCAGCGGCGCCAGTTGTCGTCCTCCCGTGCCCCGCCCGTCGATCGCATGATGACATGATGTTTGATTTACAAGTGATGCTACCTTGAAGACTTCAACAATGGCGCCCCGGAGGACGACAACAACGACGGCGCGGCACGCCGCCTCCTTCGCCACCGGAAATAGATTTTTGGGGGTTTAATACTGTATCTTGAATTCTCGATCATATGAATATAAATTCATAGTGTGACTGAATGAAAGATCGGGTTTGAACGAACTTGTGTTTTTCTCTCTTAATGTACAGACTTATCAAACAATTTTCTTTTGAAAATAACGTCAACGGTTTTTAAGTATAAAACACTCGTCACAAACATTTTAGTTAGAACAACCGTATGCAAACTGACAGCTTCCATAGGAAACCAGGGGGAAATGTGCCGAGCAGGATTTGTGCAGCTCTTGATCGCAAACGTTTTAGTTAGAACACCCGTATGCAAATCGATAGCTTCCCCATGAAGCCAAGAGAAAATGTGCCAAGCAGGATTTGTGCATCTCTTCAAAGCAAACGGTTGTTTTGGATGACCCGTGTGCAACAACATACAAACAATTTGGTAAGATTTGCATCTGTCATATTGGGTATGTTGCCATTTGTCAAACTGGAAAGTTTGACATTTGTTGATCTAGTAACATTGTCATTTGTCAACCTTGTAACACTGCAATTTGTCAAAATGTGCAGCTCAAAATCACTAGCACTATCTACTTTTTGCAACTAAAATCACTAGCACTGTCCATATGGACACCAATACAAAGTGGCATTGTACTTTTTTTGTCAAATTTGAGACCAATTTTGATGTAATCTTTATCTAATTACAGACAGGAGATTATTAATAATTGGGAACCAATATCCCAAACGGATTATTTATTCGAACCGTGAGCGTTAGACCAACAATGGATACGTGCCATGCTTCGGTTAAGCAATAAAGCGGCATCATTAACCATCCAAATAGAGAAACAATACATGTCGCCACGCGACCCATGTGTCGTGCGAGCAGGGGTGAGTTGACGGGACGCATATGCAAATGTACCATTCATTACATACAACAAGTCAACAACACACAACAACAACGAGGATACATGTTGGACTATAGAGTATTTCCAACAAAACATTCTAGTAAATACTAAAGTTTTTCTCACACAACAAATAACAAAGTGATGGAATGAACTTCAGCTCAACCAATCCTCGGCGTTGGAAATGCTTGCTTTGAACCATAACTGATTCTCTGGGAAGGGCCAGCTATTGTCAATCTCGAGACGAACGCGGGACTGATCATCCAGGCTGAAGCGGCCTATATCAGGACGCATATTGTGATAGCCAGGGTTGGGAACCATAGCAATGTCCGAGGTATAGATACAGTTGCTTCTCATAAATGGTAGTAACGTTGTGTCAACAGCAGCTGGATCGCCTTTCAGCATCATTGGATAGTTTTGTCCAAGGAAGAGCGAGTTTTCTCCAAGACTATCAATACTGAACCAGGGAGAAAGTGTTGGCGCTAGCACACTAGTATCCATCCCGAATACCCTGCAACAGATGTTGGAATAGGTCCGAAGAGTGCGACCATGGGAGACAACACCTGCTTCGTTAGTAACATCAGCAGTGCCCTGTATACATACAAGAAGAGGTGATCCATCCGAATAAGTTTCTAGGCGCCACTGAGTATATAGGTCTTGCTTTTCCTGATGCTCATGATCATCACCATCGTCATCTCCCCCTTGGTTATAAATTTTTTCAAGTATAGGTGGCGGAATGTTCACAGGACCTTGGAAAAACAAGAAGGCTAATTAGTAAAGGGAAATTAGCTAACCCGCATGCATGTGGATGAAACAATTATAATTATAGTGGAAGACAAATGTACCGTAACCGTAAGGATTCCATGCAAAAACAGTGCCATGAGTGGTGGCAGCAAACACAAGACCCTCGTATTGAATTGCATCACAGTACTCATCCATGTACAAAAATTTATTTTTGAGCAATATTCATCGAGGTGTGGAAGTAAGGACGACAACAAGCTTGTCGAAGATAGCAACAACTTCATAGTTCTTGTAATCCCAAGAGTGGTTGGGAACTCGACAAATTGCTATCTTCCGTAGTTGATGATACGTCTCTGTCGTATCTATAATTTTTTATTGTTCCATGCCAATATTATACAACTTTCATATACTTTTGGCAACTTTTTATACTATTTTTGGGACTAACATATTGATCTAGTGCCCAGTGCCAGTTCCTGTTTGTTGCATGTTTTATATTTCGCAAAAAATCCATATGAAACGGTGTCCAAATGGGATAAAAAATTACGGAGATTTTTTTTGGAATATATGTGATTTTTTGGAAGAAGAATCAATGCAAGACGATGCCCGAGGGGGCCACGAGGCAGGGGGCGCGCCCCTGACCATCGTGGCCACCCCATAAGGCGGTTAGTGCCCTTCTTTCGCTGCCAGAAAGCTAATATCCGGATACAAAGCGTGTTAAAATTTCAGCCCAATCAGAGTTACGGATCTCCAGGATATAAGAAATGGTGAAAGGCCAGAATCTAGAATGCAGAAACAAAGAGAGACAGAGAGACAAATCCAATCACGGAGGGGCTCTCGCCCCTCCGCTGCCATGAAAGCCATGGACCAAGGGGTAAACCCTTCTCCCATCTAGGGAGAAGGTCAAGGAGTAGGAAGAAGAAGAAGAAGAAGAAGAAGAAGAAGAAGGGAGGCTCTCTCCCCTCTCTCCCGGTGGCGCCGGAACGCCGCCAGGGCCATCATCGCGACAACGATCTACACCAACACCTCCGTCATGTTAACCAACGTCTTCATCACCTTCCCGCATCTATTTACAGCGGTCCACTCTCCCACAATCTATTGTACCCTCTACTTGAACATGGTGGTTTATGCTTCTTATTATTATCCAATGATGTGTTGCTTCCTATGATGTCTGAGTAGATTTTCGTTGTCCTATCGGTAATTGGTGAATTGCTATGATTGGTTTAATTTGCTTGTGGTTATGTTGTTGTCCTTTGGTGCCCATCATATGAGCGCGCGCATGGATCACACCATAGGGTTAGTTGTATGTTGATAGGACTATGTATTGGAGGGCAAGAGTGACAGAAGCTTCAACCTAGCATAGAAATTGATGCTTATGGGATTGAAGGGAGACCAATATATCTTAATGCTATGGTTGGGTTTTACCTTAATGAACGTTAGTAGTTGCAGATGCTTGCTAATAGTTCCAATCATAAGTGCATAGAATTCCAAGTTAGGGATGACATGCTAGCAGTGGTCTCTCCCACATAAAACTTGCTATCGGTCTAGTAAAGTAGTCAATTGCTTAGGGACAATTTCTCAACTCCTACCACCACTTTTTCACACTCGCTATACTAACTTTATTGCTTCTTTACCTAAAACAGCCCCTAGTTTTTATTTACGTGCTCTTTATATTCCTGCAAACCTATCCCGTTACACCTACAAAGTACTTCTAGTTTTATACTTGTTCTAGGTAAAGCAAACGTCGAGCGTGCATAGAGTTGTATCGGTGGTCGATAAAACTTGAGGGAATATTTATTCTACCTTTAGCTCCTCGTTGGGTTCGACACTCTTACTTATCGAAAGAGGCTACAATTGATCCCCTATACTTGTGGGTTATCAAGACCTTTTTTGGCGCCGTTGCCGGGGAGTTATAGCGTGGGGTGAATATTCTCGTGTGTGCTTGTTTGCTTTATCACTAAGTAGTTTTTATTTTGTGCTCTTGTTTTCTATCTTTAGTTATGGGTAGGAAACGCAAAATACTAAAAAAATAGTGGTCCCTATTGAACCAATGGTTGAAGAACCACTCAAAATCTATCACACTACTAAAGCTTTTTACTTGGATCATCTTCGATCCCTATGTGCTCGGGTTGAAAGCCCAACCGGCTTAGTTGAGGGCAAATCTTTAGATGAGCATGCTTGTTATGTGCGACACCGCATATCTGAAAAGGGGGGACTTTTACTATATCAAATTCATCGTTTGCAGTGCTATGCTTGGAATTTATGTGAAATATATGATTGTACTTGTTGTTCTAAAGACCCTAAGAAACACCTTCCTTACCAATGTGGGTTTAGTAATAATGGAATCGTATCTTCGTATATTAAGGGTGTTTATAATTACTATGATGTTCAACAAATTGAAGAATTTGTTGCTTTTAGGGTTACTTGTGAAATTGCTTCTTTTATTGAAGAGTGTGTACTCTCTACAAATCTGAAAATTTGGCCATACTTAAATATTGCTGTGATAATTATGCTTCTAATCCTTATATTGAACCATATATTGAGGACTCCTCCACTGTCTAAGAAGAGATTAATATTTTGCAGGAGTCTATGGAAGAAGAAATTAATGACATTATGAGCTCATTGGATGAAAAAGATGAGGAGGAGAGCGAAGAACAAAGGGAGGAAGAGCGAATTGATCACCCGTTCCCACCATATAATGAGAGTAACTCTTTATCCCATACATTGTTTAATTTCCCTTTGAATTTACCGATGGATGAATGCTATGATGGTTGTTATGATCCCGTTGATTGTTTTGAAATATCCCTTTTTGATGATGCTTGCTATGCTTGTGGCCAAGATGCCAATATGAATTATGCTTATGGAGATGAACTTGCTATAGTTCCTTATGTTAAACATGAAATTGTTGCTATAGCACCCACGCATGATAGTCCTATTATCTTTTTGAATTCTCTCGACTACACTATATCGGAGAGGTTTGCCCTTATTAAGGATTATATTGATGGGTTGCGTTTTACTACTACACATGATGATTTTGATAGATATAATATGCATGTGCTTGTTGATCCTACTTGCAATTATTATGAGAGAGGAACTACAGCTCCGCCTCTCCATGTTTCCAATATGATAAATTGCAAGAAACAGTTTATACTATGCATTGGCCTTTACTATGTGTGCATGAATTGTTCTTTTATGACATGCCGATGCATAGGAAGAGAGTTAGACTTTGTTGTTGCATGATATATGTTACTTTGTGCTCACTACTAAATCACAAATCATTGTTAATTAAAATTGGCTTTGATATACCTTGGGATCCGGGTGGATGCATTACTTGAGCACTATATGCCAAGCTTAATGGCTTTAAAGAAAGCGCTGCCAGGGAGACAACCCGGAAGTTTTAGAGAGTCTTTTATTTCTATTGTGTGCTTTTATAAAGTTTAAAAATAAAATAAAATAAAGAGGGGAACCTAAAACTTTTTCAAAAAGAAAAGCGAAAGTGAGAAAGACGAACATTGTTAAAGTGGGAGCTAGCCTTGAACTTTGTTCATGCCCATGGAAACTTTGTGACCCTTGATTACAGAAACTTTTCAAACAAAAATGATTATCCCCTTGTACAAATCCATTGTATCATAAAAATAATGTGCCAAGATTTGCCTTTAGGATGTTTACATTGCTTGTTGGTTTGTGCGGTGCCAAACTGAAACTTTGGCTGTAGTGCGCGATTTTACATTTTTTGCTGGAACATAAAACGGTTCTGAAACTTTTTGCACTGTATTTCTATACAAACTGTTTATTTTTCCTAATTGTTTCAGAATTTTTGGAGTACCAGAAGTATGGTGAATGTTCATATTACTACAGTCTGTCCTGTTTAAGACAGATTCTGTTTTTGATGCATTGTTTGCTTGTTTTGATGAAACTATCGATTTCTATCAGTAGATTAAGACATGGAAAGGTTATATTACAGTAGCTACAATGCAAAAACAAAATATCAATTGGTTTGCAACAGTACTTAGAGTAGTGATTTGCTTTATTATACTAACGGATCTTACCGAGCTTTATGTTGAGTTTTGTGTGGGATGAAGTGATCAAAGATCGAGGAGGTCTCGATATGAGGAGAAGGAGGAGAGGCAACAGCTCAATCTTGGGGATTCCCAAGGCACCCCAAGTAAATATTCAAGGAGACTCAAGCGTCTAAGCTTGGGGATGCCCCGGAAGGCATCCCATCTTTCTTCAACAAGTATCGGTATGTTTTCGATTTCGTTTCATTCATGTGATATGTGCAAATCTTGGAGCGTCTTTTGCATTTAGTTTTCACTTTTATTTGATGCACCATGCTGGTATGAGATAGTCCATGGTTGATTTATAGAATGCTCTTTGCACTTCACTTATATCTTTTGAGTGTGGCTTTATAGAATGCTTCATGTGCTTCACTTATATCATTTGAAGTTTGGATTGCCTGTTTCTCTTCACATAGAAAACCGCCATTTGTAAAATGCTCTTTTGCTTCACTTATATTTCTTAGAGCACGGGCATATCTTTTGTAGAAAGAATTAAACTCTCATGCTTCACTTATACTCTATTTAGAGAGCAGACAGGACTTGGTCATTCACATGGTTAGTCATAAAATCCTACATAAAACTTGTAGATCACTGAATATGATATGTTTGATTCCTTGCAATAGTATTGTGATATAAAGATGGTGATATTAGAATCAGGCTAGTAGGTAATTGTGAATTTGACAAATACTTGTGTTGAGGTTTGCAAGTCCCGTAGCATGCACGTATGGTAACCGTTGTGTAACAAATTTGAAGCATGAGGTGTTTCTTTGATTGTCTTCCTTATGAGTGGCGGTCGGGGACGAGCGATGGTCTTTTCCTACCAATCTATCCCCCTAGGAGCATGCTCGTAGTGCTTGGTTTTGATGACTTGTAGATTTTTGCAATAAGTATGTGAGTTCTTTATGACTAATGTTGTGTCCATGGATTATACGCACTCTCACCCTTCCATCATTGCTAGCCTGTTCGGTATCGTGCATTGCCCTTTCTCACCTCGAGAGTTAGTGCAAACTTCGCCGGTGCATCCAAACCCCATGATATGTATGCTCTATCACACATAAGCCTCCTTATATCTTCCTCAAAACAGCCACCATACCTACCTATTATGGCATTTCCATAGCCATTCCGAGATATATTGCCATGCAACTTCCATCATCTTCATATACATGACTTGAGAATTCATTGTCATATTGCTTTGCATGATCGTAAGATAGCTAGCATGGTGTTTTCATGGCTTGTCCATTTTTTGATGTCATTGCTACGCTAGATCATTGCCCATCCCGGTACACCGCGAGAGGCGTTCATATAGAGTCATACTTTGTTCTAGACATCGAGTTGTAATATTGAGTTGTAAGTAAATAAAAGTGTGATGATCATCATCATTAGAGCATTGCCCATGTGAGGAAAGGATGATGGAGACTATGATTCGCCCACAAGTCGGGATGAGACTTCGGACTAAAAAAAGCACAAAAACACAAAAAATGAGAGAAAAAGAGAGAGGCGGCAATGTTACTATTCTTTTACCACACTTGTGCTTCATAGTAGCATCATGTTCTTCATATAGAGAGTCTCTTGAGTTATCACTTTCATATACTAGTGGGGATTTTCATTATAGAACTTGGCTTGTATATTCCAACGATGGGCTTCCTCAAGTGCCCTAGGTCTTCATGAGCAAGCAAGTTGGATGCACGCCCACTTAGTTTCAGTTTGAGCTTTCATACACTTATAGCTCTAGTGCATCTATTGCATGGCAATCCCTACTCCTCGCATTGACATCAATTGATGGGCATCTCCATAGCCCGTTGATTAGCCACATTGATGTGAGACTTTCTCCCTTTTTGTCTTCTCCACACAACCTCCACCATCATATTATATTACACCTATAGTGCTATATCCATGGCTCACGCTCATGTATTGCGTGAAAGTTGAAAAGGTTTGAGTATACTAAAGTATGAAACAATTGCTTGGCTTATCATCGGGGTTGTGCATGATTTGAACATTTTGTGTGACGAAGATGGAGCATAGCCAAACTATATGATTTTGTAGGGATGAACTTTCTTTGGCCATGTTATCTTGAGAAGACATGATTACTTTATTAGTATGCTTGAAGTATTATTGTCTTAATGTCAAATGATAGACCATTGCTTTGAATCACTCGTGTCTTAATATTCATGCCATGATTAGATTACATGATCAAGATTACGCTAGGTAGCATTCCACATCAAAATTTCTTTTTTATCATTTACCTACTCGAGGACGAGCAGGAATTAATCTTGGGGATGCTGATACGTCTCCGTCGTGTCTATATATTTTTATTGTTCCATGCCAATATTATACAACTGCCATATACTTTTGGCAACTTTTTATACTATTTTTGGGACTAACATATTGATCTAGTGCCCAGTGCCAGTTCTTTTTTGTTGCATGTTTTTTGTTTCACAAAAAATCCATATCAAACGGAGTCCAAACGGGATAAAAACTTACGGAGATTTTTTTGGAACATATGTGATTTTTTGGAAGAAGAATCAACGTGAGACGATGCCCGAGGGGGCCACAAGGCAGGGCGCGCGCCCCTAACCCTTGTGGCCACCCCGTAAGGTAGTTGGTGCCCTTCTTTCGCCGCAAGAAAGACAATATCTGGATACAAATCGTGTTAAAATTTCAGCCCAATCGAAGTTACGGATCTCCGGGAATATAAGAAACGGTGAAAGGCCATAATTTGGAACGCAGAAACAGAGAGACAGATCCAATCTCGGAGGGGCTCTCACCCCTCCGCCTCCATGGAAGCCATGGACCAGGGGGTAAACCCTTCTCCCATCTAGGGAGAAGGTCAAGGAAGAAGAATAAGAAGGGGGGCTCTCTCCCCCTCCCTCCCGGTGGCACTGGAACACCGCTTGGGCCATCATCGCGACAACGATCTACACCAACACCTTAGTCATCTTCACCAACGTCTTCATCACCTTCCCCCATCTATCTACAACGGTCCACTTTCCCTCAATCCTCTGTACCCTCTACTTGAACATGGTGCTTTATGCTTCATATTTATTATCCAATGATGTGTTGCCATCCTATGATGTCTGAGTAGATTTTTGTTGTCCTATCGGTAATTGATGAATTGCTATGATTGGTTTAATTTGCTTGTGGTTATGTTGTTCTCCTTTGGCGCCCATCATATGAGCGCACGCGTGGAATACACCATAGGGTTAGTTGTATGTTGATAGGACTGTGTATTGGAGGGTAAGAGTGACAGAAGCTTCAACCTAGCATAGAAATTGATGCATACGGGATTGAAGGGGGACCAATATATCTTAATGATATGGTTGGGTTTTACCTTAATGAACGTTAGTAGTTGCAGATGCTTGCTAATAGTTCCAATCATAAGTGCATAGAATTCCAAGTAAGGGATGACATGCTAGAAGTGGCCTCTCCCACATAAAACTTGCTATCGGTCTAGTAAAGTAGTCAATTGCTTAGGGACAATTTCGCAACTCCTACCACCACTTTTCCACACTCCTATACTAACTTTATTACTTCTTTACCTAAAACAGCCCCTAGTTTTTATTTACTTGCTCTTTATATTCTTGCAAACCTATCCCATTACACCTATAAACTACTTCTAGTTTTATACTTGTTCTAGGTAAAGCTAACGTCAAGCGTGTGTAGAGTTGTATCGGTGGTCGATAAAATTTGAGGGAATATTTGTTCTACATTTAGCTCCTCGTTGGCTTCGACACTCTTACTTATCGAAAGAGGCTACAATTGATCCCCTATACTTGTGGGTTATCAGACGACAGTCGCCATGATCGTATTTGAACGTACGTTGTCATCTGTGTGCTCAACCTCAGGGCAGTCTGTGCTTTTTCGAAGTGGAACCCGGTGACGAGTGTACTCATTCACAAGTTCCCACTCACAGTTATACCCAATATAAACAACCCAATCTCTATTTGCGCCTACCTAAGCCTTACCCTTAAGCGATGGCATCTTAACATCACACGTATCATTATCAAGCGGCATCAACTTGCACAAGGCGACGCTTCCGTCGTCCCCACGCCGTTGACCAGCATCATGGCGAAGAAGATAGGGGAGATCAAACTGCTCCTAAACCCTTGGCTTCTTTACAATGACGTTATTTGTTGAGTCGGGAATGGACTTGAACGAACCTGTCGTGTTAGCCGAGGTGATGATGTCACACCGATCAATGAGTTCCTCCACCATGTCATCTTTTAGATCGGGGCAAGAATAACGAGGTCATTTCCGTCCTGTTCCCTCCATGGAGAAGACGAACGAACAATGGCAGAAGGAAGGGAGAAGGCAAATGGAGGGAGGAAGAGCGTGCGACAATAGTTCCAAATTGAGAGGGAAAGGCGAAGAGGCAGTGGACGGTTGCCATGGTACAAGAAGAGGCTAGTAGGGAGCGAACGGTTGCCACAAAGGTCACACACTGACGACAAGGCCGAGTGAACTGCATGTCATATATCAGGCACACCTTGATCTGGCTAACCGTTTCTTTTGTGTTGCCTAATCACAAATAGTTCATCCGAGTGAACCGTATGCTGTATATCACACACACATTCATCTCGTTGCCCGTTTCTTTTGTTCCTCCTCATCGCAAACAGTTAATTGAACTGAAATCGTATGCCCTGCATCGCACACGCAACTAAAATCTGAACCCTGTTTGATGCATTCGTCATCGCAAACCTTTTTTGACGGGTTTTTTACACCACCATTTGCGATTATTGCATCGCACACAGTTTCATCGAAGGGTCTCTGATCGTAGTGTCGTGTTAGCAGCATCCTGTAGTAGTGCAAGGTTGACAAATGGCAATGTTACTAGATCAACAAATGTCAATCTTTCCAATTTGACAAATGGCAACATACCCGATATGACAGATGCAAATCTTACCAAATTGTTTGTACGTAGTTGCACACGGGTCATCCAAAACAACCGTTTGCGTTGAAGGGATGCACAAATCCTGCACTGTGAATTTTCCCTTGACTTAAGGGGGAAAACCATAGCTCTCACTTTGCATACGGGTGTTCTATCTAAAACATTTGCGATCAAGAGCTGCACAAATCCTGCTCGGCACATTTTCCCTTGGTTTCCTGGAGAAGCTGCCGGTTTGCATACGGGTGTCCTAACTAAAACATTTATGATGAGTGTTTTATATTTAAAAACCATTGACATTATTTTCAAAAGAAAATTGTTTGATAAACCTATACATTAAGAGAGAAAAATGCAAGTTCATTCAAACCATATCTTTCATTCAATCACATTGCAAATTTATATTCATATGATCGAGAATTCGAGATACAGTATTAAACCCCAAAAATCTATTTCCGGCGGTGGCGGAGGCGGCGTGCCGCGCTGTCATTGTCGTTGTCGTCCTTCGGGACGCCATTGTTGAAGTCTTCAAGGTAGCACAGAATGTTCTTCACTTGTAAATCAAACATCATGTCATCGTGCGATCGACCGGCGGGGCATAGGAGGACGGCAACTGGCGCCGCTGAGAGGTAGCGGTCGACGGCGGTGTCCCATGCCGCTGACGGGAGCGCACGCACGGGCACGGGCGCGGCGGGTGCAGCCAAACGTATGGAGACCGGCGCGGCAGTGGGTGGAGGGGCGCGCATGGGCACTGGCACGGGTGCTGGCACTGGCATGTACATGAGCTCGCGCGGGTCTGTGGAGACCTCGTTGATGCCCGTGGCTTCCAGCTCTGCGATAGTGCTCAGTGACCAGCCTATTAATGCTACGGGGAGGGTCGCTGGTGCGGGCGCGAGGATGGGATCTAGGAGGGGAGCGGGGCAGCAACCGCCGCAGCCAACTCGTTCAGGGCCATGTCCATGAGGCCCCATTCCTCCTTATTTTCTATCTCCTCCGGCTCGGAGTCGACTTCACCAAACTTGAAGACTAGTGGTAGATGATCAATCTGCGCCATGGCGTTGGTGGAGGTCTATGGGAGGGAGGGGAATGGAAGGCGAATAGTAAGGCTGCCCGTATAAATAGCGGCTCGAGTGCCATTAATGGAGAGGAAGGCGGGCGGCCATGGAAGTCAAAGGGGTTGCTTCCTAGTGAGCCTGCACAGCATACAGCTCGCACACTTCTCGATGAGCTTGCACGCCTCTCGGTCAGCCTACGCATCGGACTGCGCTCGCACACCTCCCGTTTAGTCAAGCAGCTGTCCGCACGGCACCTCCTATAGCCATTAAAACCAAGACACATGGCGTCACGTGAATGGTTGACAGAACGCACACGATTTGAATTATACAAACGTTTGAGATATTAAAGTGGCAGCTATTTTTTTCAAAATGCCTTTGTTGGCTGTTATTCGAGTGCGCCTTCTCTCAAAATGGACTCGAAAAATACCACAGCATGCCGGGTGCCATTCCATGATAGCATGCCAAGTTTCATGAATTTCAGACGAGTTTTGGATTTACTAGAATTTAAAAACAAAGTATCTCAATGTTTTGCCAGCAATCAACAGTGCCCTGGTGTTTGAAATTCATTCCCATTTCTTGCATCGGACCTAAGCATGCACCCAAGGACACAGATTTGATTTTTCAACCAATTTATATGCACTTGAGCATGTGCATGTAGTTCAAATTTAATTATGCGCATAAAAGCATTGAAAACTCAATTAATGTATAAAAATGTCAAAACGAACCCCAAAAAATTCCAAAATTTAACACAACACTCCTGTTGTTCTATGTTGACACTAGAGAAAAAATTGAAATCAAGAAGAGCCAACGGATATCGTTTCGTCCCCAAAGGTGAAATGTTCCCTACCGAAAACATCATGCTTGTTGTCAGAAGCTCTGGTTTGTGAGAAGGTTATGCCCAAACCTTCCTCAAATGGGACAAAAAATTTACCATGGCATGTTGATGCTGCTCCATGATAGCATGCCAAGTTTCGTGAATTTCAGACAAGTTTTGGATTTACTAGAATTTAAAAACCAGGTATCTCAATGTTTTCGACCGAGTGATGGTGGCAGGGTGTTGGAAATTCATTCCCATTTCTTGCATGGGACCTAAGCACGCACCCAAGGACACAGATTTGATTTTTTAATCAATTTGTATGCACTGGAGCATGTGCATGTAGTTCAATGCACATAAAAGCATTGCAAACTCAATTAATGTATAAAAATGTCCAAACAAACCCCGAAAATTCCAAAATTTAACGCAACACTCCTGTTGTTCTATGTTGACACTACATGAAAAAATTTGAAATCAAGAAGAGGCAACAAATATCGTTCACCCCCAAAGGTGAAACGTTCCCTACCGAAAACATCAGGCTTGTTGTGAGAAGCTTATGCCCAAACCTGCCCCAAATGGGACAAAAAATTTACCACGTCATGTTGATGTGATGTCTACTATGCAACCTTCTTCTTGTAGAGGTTGTTGGGCCTCCAAGTGCAGAGGTTTGTAGGACAGCAGCAAATTTTCCTCAAGTGGATGGCCTAAGGTTTATCAATCCATGGGAGGCGTAGGATGAAGATGGTCTCTCTCAAGCAACCCTGTAACCAAATAACAAAGAGTCTCTTGTGCCCCAACACACCCAATACAATGGTAAATTGTATAGGTGCACTAGTTCGGCGAAGAGATGGTGATACAAGTGCACTATTTTGAAGCACAAGTGTGGTGAAAGGATAGTAGCATCGCCCCTTCTCTCTTTTCTCTCATTTTTTTGTTTTTGGGGCCTTCTCCCTTTTTTATTGGCCTCTTTTTTATTTTTTTTATTTTTTTCATCTGGAGTCTCATCCCGACTTGTGGGGGAATCATAGTCTCCATCATTCTTTCCTCACTGGGACAATGTTCTAATAATGATGATCATCACACTTTTATTTACTTACAACTCAAGAATTACAACTCGATACTTAGAACAAGATATGACTCTATATGAATGCCTCCAGCAGTGTACCGGGATGTGCAATGACTCATGAGTGACATGTATGGAAGAATTATGAACGGTGGCTTTGCCACAAATACGATGTCAACTACATGATCATGCAAAGCAATATGACAATGATGAAGCGTGTCATAATAAACGGAACGGTGGAAAGTTGCATGGCAATATATCTCGGAATGGCTATGGAAATGCCATAATAGGTAGGTATGGTGGCTGTTTTGAGGAAGGTATATGGTGGGTTTATGGTACCGACGAAAGTTGCGTGGTACTAGAGAGGCTAGCAATGGTGGAAGGGTGAGAGTGCGTATAATCCATGGACTCAACATTAGTCATAAAGAACTCACATACTTATTGCAAAAATCTATTAGTTATCGAAACAAAGTACTACGCGCATTCTCCTAGGGGGATAGATTGGTAGGAAAAGACCATCGCTCGTCCCCGACCGCCACTCATAAGGAAAACAATCAATAAATAAATCATGCTCCGACTTCATCACATAACGGTTCACCATACGTGCATGCTACGGGAATCACAAACTACAACACAAGTATTTCTCAAATTCATAACCACTCAACTAGCATGAATCTAATATCACCATCTTCATATCTCAAAACAATTATCAAGTATCAAAACTCTCATAGTATTCAACACACTCATAAGAAAGTTTTATTATTAATATTGTATACCAAGCATATTAGGATTTTAAGCAAATTACCATGCTATTTAAGACTCTCAAAATAATCTAAGTGAAGCATGAGAGATCAATAGTTTAAATAAAACAAAACGACCACCGTGCTCTAAAAGATATATGTGAAGCACTAGAGCAAATGACAAACTACTCCGAAAGATATAAGTGAAGATCAATGAGTAGTCGAATAATTATGCAACTATGTGAAGACTCCCTAACATTTAATAATTTCAGATCTTGGTATTCTATTCAAACAGCAAGCAAAGAAAAATAAAATGACATTCTAAGAATAGCAAACATCATGTGAAGAAGCAAAAACTTAGGATCAACCGAAACTAACCGATAGTTGTTGAAGAAGAAAGGTGGGATGCCAACCGGGGCATCCCCAATATTAGATGCTTGATACTTCTTGAAATATTATCTTGGGGTGCCTTGGGCATCCCCAATCTTGAGCTTTTGTGTCTCCTTAATTCCTCTCACATCACGGTCTCCCTAAATCTCAAAAGCTTCATCCACACAAAACTCAACAAGGACTCAAGAGATAAGTTAGTATAAACCATTGCAAAAACCTTATGATACTCTACTGTAGAAAATCACTAAAATTATTATTCAACATTGCATACTAAATGCCTCTGCATATTTAATAGTCCTATCCTCAAATAGAATCATTAAAGAAGCAAACATATGCAAACAATGCAAACATAACAGCAATCTGCCTAAACAGGACAGTCTGTAAAGAATGCAGCAACATCCATACTTCCCTAGCTCCAAAAATTATGAAATAAAACTCCCACTGTAGTAAATTTATCATATCTTAATATGCAAAAGGTTTCAACATTTTATCACATTCTGACTTTTCTAGGGAATTATTGCAACAGCGGTAAACTTTCTGTTTTCAAACAGCAACATGTGGACTTCTAAAATAGGCATAGTAAAGGCTATCAATGCCAATTTTATTGAAATAAAAGATGCAAAACATTGTTATAAATAACAGCAAGCAAATCCTAATAAAATAAATTGACGCTCCAAGCAAAACACATATCATGTGGTAAATAAAAATATAGCTCCAAGTAAAGTTACCGATGAACAAAGACGAAAGAGGGGATGCCTTCCGGGGCATCCCCAAGCTTAGGCTCTTGGATATACTTGAATATTACCTTGGGGTGCCTTGGGAATCCCCAAGCTTAGGCTCTTTCCACTCCTTATTCCATAGTCTATCGAATCCTTACCCAAAACTTGAAAACTTCACAACACAAAACTTAACAGAAAACTCGTAAGCTCCGTTAGTATAAGAAAATAAATCACCACTTCAAGGTACTGTAATTAACTCATTATTTATTTATATTGGTGTAATATTTACTGTATTCCAACTTATCTATGGTTCATGCCCTCTGATACTACTCATAGATTCATCAAAATAAGCAAACAACACATCGGAAACAGAATCTGTCAAAAACAGAACAGTCTGTGGTAATCTGGATCAAATGTATACTTCTGGAACTCATAAAATTCTCAAGTAAATTTCTGGACCTGAGGAATTTATCTATTAATCATGTGCAAAAAGAATTAACTAAATATCACTCACCAAATAAAAATGGCAGCAATTCTCGTGAGCGCTAAAGTTTCTGTTTTTACAGCATGATCAACAAGACTTTCCCCAAGTCTTCCCAAAGGTTCTACTTGGCACAAACACTAATTAAAAGCATAAAACCACATATAAAAAGAGGCTAGATGAATTATTTATTACTAACCAGGAACAAAAAGCAAGGAACTAAAATAAAATTGGGTTGCCTCCCAACAAGCGCCATCGTTTAACGCCCCTAGCTAGGCATGATGATTTCAATGACGCTCACATAAAAGATAAGAATTGTAACATAAAGAGAGCATCATGAGGAATATTACTAGCACATTTAAGTCTAACCCACTTCCTATGCATAGGGATTTTGTGAGCAAACAACGTATGGGAACAATAATCAACTTGCATAGGAAAGCAAAACAAGCATAACTTCAAAACTTTAAGCACATAGAGAGGAAACTTGGTATTATTGCAATTCCTACAAGCATATGTTCCTCCCTCATAATAATTTTAAGTAGCATCATGAATTAATTAAACAATATAACTATCACATAAAGCATTATTTTCATGATCTACAAGCATAGAAATTTGATTACTCTCCACACAAGCAAAGTTCTTCTCATGAATAATAGTGGGAGCAAACTGAACAAAATAATTATCATGTGAGGCATAATCCAATTGAAAACTAAAATCATGATGAAAAGTTTCATGGATATCATTATTCTTAATAGCATACAAGTCATCAGAATAATCATCATAGATAGCAACTTGTTCTCATAATCAATTGGAACCTCTTCCGGAATAGTGGATTCATCACAAAATAAAGCCATGACCTCTCCAAATCCACTTTCATCAATATAATCATCATAAATAGGAGGCATGCTTTCATCATAATAAATTAGCTCATCAAAACTTGGGGGACAAAAAATATCATCTTCATCAAACATAGCATCCCCAAGCTTGTGGCTTTGCATATCATTAGCATCATAGATATTCAAGGAATTCATACTAACAACATTGCAATCATGCTCATCATTCAAATATTTAGTGCCAAACATTCTAATGCATTCTTCTTCTAGCACTTGAGCACAATTTTCCTTCCATCATACTCACGAAAGATATTAAAAAGATGAAGCGTATGAGACAAACTCAATTACATTTTTTATAGTTTTCTTTTATAAACTAAACTAGTGATAAAACAAGAAACTAAAAGACTCGATTGCAAGATCTAAAGATATACCTTCAAGCGCTAACCTCCCCGGCAACGTTGCCAGAAAAGAGCTTGATGTTTACTACACAACCTTCTTCTTGTAGACGTTGTTGGCCTCCAAGTGCAGAGGTTTGTAGGACAGTAGCAAATTTCCCTCAAGTGGATGACCTAAGGTTTATCAATCCGTAGGAGGCGTAGGATGAAGATGGTCTCTCTCAAGCAACCCTGCAACCAAATAACAAAGAGTCTCTTGTGTCCCCAACACACCCAATACAATGGTAAATTGTATAGGTGCACTAGTTCGGCGAAGAGATGGTGATACAAGTGGTATATGGATAGCAGATAAAGGTTTTGTAATATGAAAATATAAAAACAGCAAGGTAACTAATGGTAAAAGTGAGCATAAATGGTATTGCAATGCTTGGAAATAAGGCCTAGGGTTCATACTTTCGCTAGTGCAAGTTCCCTCAACAATACTAACATAATTGGATCATAAAACTATCCCTCAACATGCAACAAAGAGTCACTCCAAAGTCACTAATAGCAGAGAACGAACGAAGAGATTATGGTAGGGTACGAAACCACCTCAAAGTTATTCTTTCCAATCAATCTGTTGGGCTATTCCTATAAGTGTCACAAACAGCCCTAGAGTTTGTACTAGAATAACACCTTAAGACACAAATCAATCAAAACCCTAATGTCACCTAGATACTCCAATGTCACCTCAAGTATCCGTGGGTATGATTATACGATATGCATCACACAATCTCAGATTCATCTATTCAACCAACACAAAGGACCTCAAAGAGTGCCCCAAAGCTCTACCGGAGAATCACGACGAAAACGTGTGCCAACCCCTTTGCATAGGTTCATGGGCGGAACCCGCAAGTTGATCACCAAAACATACATCAAGTGAATCATGTGATATCCCATTGTCACCACAGATATCCACGGCAAGACATACATCAAGTGTTCTCAAATCTTTAAACACTCAATCTGATAAGATTACTTCAAAGGGGAAACTCGATTCATTACAAGAGAGAAGAGGGGGAGGAGAAACATAAGATCCAACTATAATAGGAAAGCTCGCGATACATCAAGATCGTGCCCAATAAAGAACACGAGAGAGAGAGAGAGAGAGATCAAACACATAGCTACTGGTACATACCCTCAGCCCCAAGGGAGAACTACTCCCTCCTCGTCATGGAGAGCACCGAGATGATGAAGATGGCCACCGGAGAGGGATTGCCCCCTCTGACAGGGTGCCAGAACGGGTCTAGATTGGTTTTTGGTGGCTACGGAGACTTCTGGCGGCGGAACTCCCGATCTAATCTCCGTTCTGGAAGTTTTACGATACGTAGGTATATATGAGTGAAAGGAGTACGTCGGTGGACCAAAGGGAGGCCACGAGGCAGGGGGGCGCGCCCCAGGGGGCTGGGCACGCCCCCTGCCCTCGTTAGCACCTCCTTCATCTTCTGATGCAGGGTCCAAGTCTATCAGGTAGGTTTCCTTCCAAAAATAACTTCTCCAGTTGATTTCGTTCCGTTTCGACTCCGTTTGATATTCCTTTTCTTCGAAACACTGAAATAGGCATAAAACAGCAAATCTGGGCTGGGCCTCCGGATAATAGGTTAGTCCCAAAAGTAATATAAAAGTGGATAATAAAGCCCAATATTGCCCAAAACAGTAGATAATATAGCATGGAGCAATCAAAAATTATAGATACGTTGGAGACGTATCAAGCATCCCCAAGCTTAATTCCTGCTCCTCCTCGAGTAGGTATATGATAAAAAAGATAATTTTTGATGTGGAATGCTAGTTGGCATAATTCAATGTAATTCTTCCTACTTGTGATATGAATATTCAGATCCGAAAGATTCAAGACAAAAGTTCATTTTGACATAAAAATAATAATACTTCAAGCATACTAACAAAGCAATCATGTCTTCTCAAAATAACATGGCCAAAGAAAGTTATTCCTACAAAATCATATAGTCTGGCTATGCTCTATCTTCACCACACAAAATATTTAAATCATGCACAACCCCGATGACAAGCCAAGCAATTGTTTCATACTTTTGATATTCTCAAACTTTTTCAATCTTCACGCAATACATGAGCGTGAGCCATGGACATAGCACTATAGGTGGAAAAGAATGGTGGTTGTGGAGAAGACAAAAAGGAGAAGATAGTCTCACATCAACTAGGAGTATCAACGGGCTATGGAGATGCCCATCAATAGATATCAATGTGAGTGAGTAGGGATTGCCATGCAACGGATGCACTAGAGCTATAAATGTATGAAAGCTCAACAAAAGAAACTAGTGGGTGTGCATCCAACTCGCTTGCTCACGAAGACCTAGGGCATTTTGAGGAAGCCCATCATTGGAATATGCAAGCCAAGTTCTATAATGAAAGATTCCCACTAGTATATGAAAGTGACAATGTAGGAGACTCTCTATCATGAAGATCATGGTGCTACTTTGAAGCACAAGTGTGGTAAAAGGATAGTAACATTGCCCCTTCTCTCTTTTTCTCTCATTTTTTTATTTTTTTATTTGGGCCTTCTTCCCTTTTTATGGCCTCTTTTCTCCTTTTTTTATTTGGGCTTCTTTGGCCTCTTTTATTTATTTTCGTTTGGAGTCTCATCCCGACTTGTGGGGAATCATAGTCTCCATCATTCTTTCCTCACTGGGACAATGCTCTAATAATGATGATCATCACACTTTTATTTACTTACAACTCAAGAATTACAACTCGATACTTAGAACAAGATATGACTCTATATGAATGCCTCCGGCGGTGTACCGGGATGTGCAATGACTCATGAGTGACATGTATGGAAGAATTATGAATGGTGGCTTTGCCACAAATATGATGTCAACTACATGATCATGCAAAGCAATATGACAATGATGAAGCGTGTCATAATAAATGGAACGGTGGAAAGTTGCATGGCAATATATCTCGGAATGGCTATGGAAATGCCATAATAGGTAGGTATGGTGGCTGTTTTGAGGAAGGTATATGGTGGGTTTATGGTACCGACGAAAGTTGCATGGTACTAGAGAGGCTAGCAATGGTGGAAGGGTGAGAGTGCGTATAATCCATGGACTCAACATTAGTCATAAAGAACTCACATACTTATTGCAAAAATCTATTAGTTATCGAAACAAAGTATTACGCGCATGCTCCTAGGGGGATAGATTGGTAGGAAAATACCATCGCTCGTCCCCGACCGCCACTCATAAGGAAAACAATCAATAAATAAATCATGCTCCGACTTCATCACATAACGGTTCACCATACGTGCATGCTACGGCAATCACAAACTACAACACAAGTATTTCTCAAATTCATAACCACTCAACTAGCATGAATCTAATATCACCATCTTCATATCTCAAAACAATTATCAAGTATCAAACTTCTCATAGTATTCAACACACTCATAAGAAAGTTTAATTATTAATATTGTATACCAAGCATATTAGGATTTTAAGCAAATTACCATGCTATTTAAGACTCTCAAAATAATCTAAGTGAAGCATGAGAGATCAATAGTTTAAATAAAACAAAACGACCACCGTGCTCTAAAAGATATATGTGAAGCACTAGAGCAAATGACAAACTACTCCGAAAGATATAAGTGAAGATCAATGAGTAGTCGAATAATTATGCAACTATGTGAAGACTCCCTAACATTTAATAATTTCAGATCTTGGTATTCTATTCAAACAGCAAGCAAAGAAAAATAAAATGACATTCTAAGAATAGCAAACATCACGTGAAGAAGCAAAAACTTAGGATCAACCGAAACTAACCGATAGTTGTTGAAGAAGAAAGGTGGGATGCCAACCGGGGCATCCCCAAGATTAGATGCTTGATACTTCTTGAAATATTATCTTGGGGTGCCTTGGGCATCCCCAAGCTTGATCTTTTGTGTCTCCTTAATTCCTCTCACATCACGGTCTCCCTAAATCTCAAAAGCTTCATCCACACAAAACTCAACAAGGACTCATGAGATAAGTTAGTATAAACCATTGCAAAAACCTTATGATACTCTACTGTAGAAAATCACTAAAATTATTATTCAACATTTAATACTAAAGGCCTCTGCATATTTAATAGTCCTATCCTCAAATAGAATCATTAAAGAAGCAAACATATGCAAACAATGCAAACATAACAGCAATCTGCCTAAACAGGACAGTCTGTAAAGAATGCAGCAACATCCATACTTCCCTAGATCCAAAAATTATGAAATAAAACTCCCACTGTAGTAAATTTATCATATCTTAATATGCAAAAGGTTTCAACATTTTATCACATTCTGACTTTTCTAGGGAATTATTGCAACAGCGGTAAACTTTCTGTTTTCAAACAGCAACATGTGGACTTCTAAAATAGGCATAGTAAAGGCTATCAATGCCAATTTTATTGAAATAAAAGATGCAAAACATTGTTCTAAATAACAGCAAGCAAATCCTAATAAAATAAATTGACGCTCCAAGCAAAACACATATCATGTGGTAAATAAAAATATAGCTCCAAGTAAAGTTACCGATGAACAACGACGAAAGAGGGGATGCCCCGCTTAGGCTCTTGGCTATACTTGAATATTACCTTGGGGTGCCTTGGGAATCCCCAAGCTTAGGCTCTTTCCACTCCTTATTCCATAGTCCATCGAATCCTTACCCAAAACTTGAAAACTTCACAACACAAAACTTAACAGAAAACTCGTAAGCTCCGTTAGTATAAGAAAATAAATCACCACTTCAAGGTACTGTAATGAACTCATTCTTTATTTATATTGGTGTAATATTTACTGTATTCCAACTTATCTATGGTTCGTACCCTCCGATACTACTCATATATTCATCAAAATAAGCAAACAACACATCGAAAACAGAATCTGTCAAAAACAGAACAGTCTGTAGTAATCTGGATCAAACGTATACTTCTGGAACTCATAAAATTCTCAAGTAAATTGCTGGACCTGAGGAATTTATCTATTAATCATCTTCAAAAATAATTAACTAAATAGCACTCTCCAAATAAAAATGGCAGCAATTCTCGTGAGCGCTAAAGTTTCTGCTTTTTACAGCATGATCAACAAGACTTTCCCCAAGTCTTCCCAAAGGTTCTACTTGGCACAAACACTAATTAAAAGCATAAAACCACATATAAAAAGAGGCTAGATGAATTATTTATTACTAAACAGGAACAAAAGGCAAGGAACTAAAATAAAATTGGGTTGCCTCCCAACAAGCGCTATCGTTTAACGCCCCTAGCTAGGCATGATGATTTCAATGATGCTCACATAAAAGATAAGAATTGTAACATAAAGAGAGCATCATGAGGAATATGACTAGCACATTTAAGTCTAACCCACTTCCTATGCATAGGGATTTTGTGATCAAACAACGTAGGGGAACAATAATCAACTTGCATAGGAAAGCAAAACAAGCATAACTTCAAAACTTTAAGCACATAGAGAGGAAACTTGGTATTATTGCAATTCCTACAAGCATATGTTCCTCTCTCATAATAATTTAAGTAGCATCATGAATGAATTCAACAATATAACTATCACATAAAGCATTATTTTCATGATCTACAAGCATAGAAATTTGATTACTCTCCACACAAGCAAAGTTCTTCTCATGAATAATAGTGGGAGCAAACTCAACAAAATAATTATCATTTGAGGCATAATCCAATTGAAAACTAAAATCATGATGACAAGTTTCATGGATATCATTATTCTTAATAGCATACAAGTCATCAGAATAATCATCATAGATAGCAACTTGTTCTCATAATCAATTGGAACCTCTTCCGGAATAGTGGATTCATCACAAAATAAAGTCATGACCTCTCCAAATCCACTTTCATCAATATAATCATCATAAATAGGAGGCATGCTTTCATCATAATAAATTAGCTCATCAAAACTTGGGGGACAAAAAATATCATCTTTATCAAACATAGCGTCCCCAAGCTTGTGGCTTTGCATATCATTAGCATCATAGATATTCAAGGAATTCATACTAACAACATTGCAATCATGCTCATCATTCAAATATTTAGTGCCAAACATTCGAATGCATTCTTCTTATAGCACTTGAGCACAATTTTCCTTTGCATCATACTCACGAAAGATATTAAAAAGATAAAGCGTATGAGACAAACTCAATTCCATTTTTTATAGTTTTCTTTTATAAACTAAACTAGTGATAAAATAAGAAACTAAAAGACTCGATTGCAAGATCTAAAGATATACCTTCAAGCGCTAACCTCCCCGGCAACGTTGCCAGAAAAGAGCTTGATGTCTACTACACAACCTTCTTCTTGTAGACGTTGTTGGGCCTCCGAGTGCAGAGGTTTGTAGGACAGTAGCAAATTTCCCTCAAGTGGATGACCTAAGGTTTATCAATCTGTAGGAGGCGTAGGATGAAGATGGTCTCTCTCAAGCAACCCTGCAACCAAATAACAAAGAGTCTCTTGTGTCCCCAACACACCCAATACAATGGTAAATTGTATAGGTGCACTAGTTCGGCGAAGAGATGGTGATACAAGTGGTATATGGATAGTAGATAAAGGTTTTTGTAATCTGAAAATATAAAAACAGCAAGGTAACTAATGGTAAAAGTGAGCGTAAACGGTATTGCAATGCTTGGAAATAAGGCCTAGGGTTCATACTTTTGCTAGTGCAAGTTCCCTCAACAATACTAACATAATTGGATCATGAAACTATCCCTCAACATGCAACAAAGAGTCACTCCAAAGTCACTAATAGCGGAGAACGAACGAAGAGATTATGGTAGGGTACGAAACCACCTCAAAGTTATTCTTTCCAATCAATCTATTGGGCTATTCCTATAAGTGTCACAAACAGCCCTAGAGTTCGTACTAGAATAACACCTTAAGACACAAATCAATCAAAACCCTAATGTCACCTAGATACTCCAATGTCACCTCAAGTATCCGTGGGTATGATTATACGATATGCATCACACAATCTCAGATTCATCTATTCAACCAACACAAAGGACCTCAAAGAGTGCCCCAAAGCTCTACCGGAGAATCACGACAAAAACGTGTGCCAACCCCTCTGCATAGGTTCATGGGCGGAACCCGCAAGTTGATCACCAAAACATACATCAAGTGAATCACGTGATATCCCATTTTCACCACAGATATCCACGACAAGACATACATCAAGTGTTCTCAAATCTTTAAAGACTCAATCCGATAAGATTACTTCAAAGGGGAAACTCGATTCATTACAAGAGAGAAGAGGGGAAGGAGAAACATAAGATCCAACTATAATAGCAAAGCTCGCGATACATCAAGATCGTGCCAAATCAAGAACACGAGAGAGAGGGAGAGAGAGAGAGAGATCAAACACATAGCTACTGGTACATACCCTCAGCCCCGAGGGAGAACTACTCCCTCCTCGTCATGGAGAGCACCGGGATGATGAAGATGGCCACCGAAGAGGGATTGCCCCCTCCAGCAGGGTGTCGGAACGGGTCTAGATTGGTTTTTGGTGGCTACTGAGGCTTCTGGCGGCGGAACTCCCGATCTAATCTCCATTCTGGAAGTTTTACGATATGTAGGTATATATGGGTGAAAGGAGTACGTCGGTGGACCGAAGGGGGGCCACGAGGTAGGGGGGCGTGCCCCAGGGGGGTGGGCATGCCTCCTACCCTCGTGAGCACCTCCTTCATCTTCTGACATAGGGTCCAAGTCTATCCGGTAGGTTTCCTTCCAAAAATAACTTCTTCAGTTGATTTCGTTCCGTTTCGACTCCGTTTGATATTCCTTTTCTTCGAAACACTAAAATAGGCATAAAACAGCAAATCTGGGCTGGGCGTCCGAATAATAGGTTAGTCCCAAAAGTAATATAAAAGTGGATAATAAAGCCCAATATTGCCCAAAACAGTAGATAATATAGCATGGAGCAATAAAAAATTATAGATACGTTGGAGACGTATCATATAGATTGGAAAATAAAGATTGCAAAATAGAAATAGCAAATTGATAGGAAAATAATATGATGGGAAATAGACCAGGGGCCATAGGTTTCACTAGTGGCTTCTCTCAAGATAGCAAATTCTATGGTGGGTGAACGAAATACTGTCGAGCAATTGATAGAAAAGCGCATAGTTATGAGAATATCTAGGCATGATCATGCATATAGGCATCATGTCCGCGACAGGTAGACTGAAACGATTCTGCATCTACTACTATTACTCCACACATCGACCGCTATCCAGCATGCATCTAGAGTATTAAGTTCATAAGAACAGAGTAACGCATTAGGCCAGATGACATGATGTAGAGGGATAAACTCAAGCAATATGACATAAACCCCATCTTTTTATCCTCGATGGCAACAATACAATACAATACGTGCATTGCTGCCCCTACTGTCACTGGGAAAGGACACCGCAAGATTGAACCCAAAGCTAAGCACTTCTCCCATTGCAAGAAAGATCAATCTAGTAGGCCAAACCAAACTGATAATTCAAAGAGACTTGCAAAGATATTTAAATCATGCATAAGAGATTTCAGAGAAGAATCAAATATTGTTCATAGATAATCTTGATCATAAACCCACAATTCATTGGATCTCGACAAACACACCACAAAAAGAATTACATCGAATAGATCTCCAAGAGAATTGAGGAGAACTTTGTATTGAGATCCAAAGAGAGAGAAGAAGTCATCTAGCTAATAACTATGGACCCGAAGGTCTGTGGTAAACTACTCACACATCATCGGAGAGGCTATGGTGTTGATGTAGAAGCCCTCCGTGATTGATTCCCCCTCCGGCAGAGTGCCGGAAAAGGCCCCAAGATGGGATATCACGGGTACAGAAGGTTGCGGCGGTGGAAATAGGGTTTCTTGGTGCTCCTAGATGTTTTCGGGGTATATGGGTATATATAGGAGGAAGAAGCACGTCGGTGGAGCTACGAGCGGCCCACGAGGGTGGGGGTGCGTCTGCCCCCCTGGGTGCGCCCCCTACCTCGTGGCCTCCTCGCTTCTTTCTTGATGGCCACTCCAAGTCTCCTGGATCACGTTTGTTCCAAAAATAACTCTCCCGAAGGTTTCATTCTGTTTGGATTCCGTTTGACATTCCTTTTCTATGAAACACTAAAATAGGCGAAAAACAGCAATTTGCACTGGGCCTTTGGTTAGTAGGTTAGTCCCAAAAATAATATAAAAAGGTATATTAAAGCCCATTAAACATCCAAAATAGATAATATAATAGCATGGAACAATCAAAAATTATAGATACGTTGGAGACGTATCAATCATCCCCAAGCTTAATTCCTGCTCGTCCTCGAGTAGGTAATTGATAAAAACGGAATTTTTGATGTGGAATGCTACCTAGCATAATTCTCAATGTAATTTTCTTTATTGTGGCATGAATGTTCAGATCCGAAAGATTCAGGACAAAAGTTTAATATTGACATAAAAATGATAATACTTCAAGCATACTAGCAAAGCAATCATGTCTTCTCAAAATAACATGGCCAAAGAAAGTTATCCCTACAAAATCATATAGTCTGGCTATGCTCCATCCTCACCACACAAAGTATTTAAATCATGCACAACCCCGATGACAAGCCAAGCAATTGTTTCATACTTTTGATGTTCTCAAACTTTTTCAATCTTCATGCAATACATGAGCGTGAGCCATGGATATAGCACTATAGGTGGAATAGAATGGTGGTTGTGGAGAAGACAAGAAGGAGAAGATAGCCTCACATCAACTAGGCGTATCAACGGGCTATGGAGATGCCCGTTAATAGATATCAATGTGAGTGAGTAGGGATTGCCATGCAACGGATGCACTAGAGAGATAAGTGTACGAAAGCTCAACAAAAGAAACTAAGTGGGTGTGCATCCAACTTGCTTGCTCACGAAGACCTAGGGCATTTTGAGGAAGCCCATCATTGGAATATACAAGCCAAGTTCTATAATGTAAAATTCCCACTAGTATATGAAAGTGACAACATAGGAGACTCTCTATCATGAAGATCATGGTGCTACTTTGAAGCACAAGTGTGGTAAAAGGATAGTAACATTGTCCCTTCTCTCTTTTTCTTTCCTTTTTTACTTTTTTTTGGGCCTTCTCTTTTTTTATGCCCTTTCTTTTCTTCTTCTTTTTTCGTCCGGAGTCTCATCCCGACTTGTGGGGGAATCATAGTCTCCATCATCCTTTCCTCACTTGGGACAATGCTCTAATAATGATGATCATCACACTTTTATTTACTTACAACTCAATACTTGGAACAAAATATGACTCTGTGAATGCCTCCGGTGGTGTACCGAGATGTGCAATGAATCAAGAGTGACATGTATGAAAGAATTATGAACGGTGGCTGTCCACAAATACAATGTCAACTACATGATCATGCAAAGCAACATGACAATGATGAAGCATGTCATATCAAATGGAACGGTGGTAAGTTGCATGGCAATATATCTCGGAATGGCTATGGAAATGCCATAATAGGTAGATATGGTGGCTGTTTTGGGGAAGGTATATGGTGGATTTATGGTGCCGGCGAAAGTTGCGCGGTACTAGAGAGGCTAGCAATGGTGGAAGGGTGAGAGTGCGTATAATCCATGGACTCAACATTAGTCATAAAGAACTCACATACTTATTGCAAAAATTTATTAGTTATCGAAACAAAGTACTACACGCATGCTCCTAGGGGGACAGATTGGTAGGAAAAGACCATCGCTCGTCCCCGACCGCCACTCATAAGGAAGACAATCAAAAAATAAATCATGCTCCGACTTCATCACATAATGGTTCACCATACGTGCATGCTACGGCAATCACAAACTTTAGAACAAGTATTTCTCAAATTCACAACTACTCAACTAGCATGACTCTAATATCAGCATCTTCATATCTCAAAACAATTATCAAGTATCAAACTTCTCATAGTATTCAATGCACTTTTTATGATAGTTTTTATTATACCCATCTTGGATGCCTATCATATTAGGACTAATTTATAGCCAAAGAAAATTACCATGCTATTCTAAAAGACTCTCAAAATGATATAAATGAAGCATGAGGTATCAATAATTTCTATAAAATAAAACCACCACCGTGCTCTTGAAGATATAAGTGAAGCACTAGAGCAAAATTATCTAGCTCAAAAGATATAAGTGAAGCACATAGAGTATTCTAATAAATTCTGATTCATGTGTGTCTCTCCAAAAGGTGTGTACAGCAAGGATGATTGTGATAAACTAAAAGGCAAAGACTCAAATCATACAATACGCTCCAAGCAAAACACATATCATGCGGTGAATAAAAATATAGCCTGAAGTAAAGTTACCGATGGACGAAGACGAAAGAGGGGATGCCTTCGGGGGCATCCCCAAGCTTAGGCTTTTGGTTTTCCTTGAATTTTCCTTGGGGTGCCTTGGGCATACCCAATATTAGGCTCTTGCCACTCCTTGTTCCAAAATCCATCAAATCTTTACCCAAAACTTGAAAACTTCACAACACAAAACTCAACAGAAAATCACATGAGCTCCGTTAGTATAAGAAAACAAACCACCACTTTAAGGTACTGTAATGAACTCATTCTTTATTTATATTGGTGTTAAACCTACTGTATTCCAACTTCTCTATGGTTCATACCCCCCGATACTAGCCATAGATTCATCAAAATAAGCAAACAACATACGAAAAACAGAATCTGTCAAAAACAGAACAGTCTGTATTAATCTGTAGGTTTCGAATACTTATGTAACCCCAAAAATTATGAAATAAATTGTTGGACGTGAGGAATTTGTCTACTAATCATCTGAAAAAGAATCAATCTAATCGCACTCTCCAGTAAAAAATGGCAGCAAATCTCATGAGCGGTAAAGTTTCTGTTTTTTACAGCAGGATCGCAAAGACTTCCCCCAAGTATTCCCAAAGGTTCTACTTGGCACAAACATGAATTAAAAGCATCAAAACACATCTAAACAGAAGCTAGATGAATTATTTATTACTAAACAGGAACAAAAACAAGAAACAAAAATAAAATTGGGTTGTCTCCCAACAAGCGCTATCGTTTAATGCCCCTAGCTAGGCATAAAAACAAGAATAGATCTAGGTATTGTCATCTTTGGTATGCAATCCATAAGTGGCTCTCATAATAGATTCATAAGGTAATGTAATTTTATTTCTAGGAAAGTGTTCCATGCCTTTCCTTAACGGAAATTGGAATCTAATGTTTCGTTCTTTCATATCAATAATTGCACCAATCGTTCTAAGGAAAGGTCTACCAAGAATAATAGGACATGCAAGATTGCAATCTATATCAGGAACAATGAAATCTACGGGCACATAATTCCTATTTTCAACAATAAGAACATCATTAATCCTTCCCATAGGTTTCTTAATAGTGGAATCCGCAAGATGCAAATTTAATGAACAATCATCAAATTCATGGAATCCTAACACATCACACAAAGTTTTTGGAATCGTGGAAACACTAGCACCCAAATCACATGAAGCATAGCATTCATGATCTTTAATTTTAATTTTAATAGTAGGCTCCCACTCATCATGAAGTTTTCTAGGGATAGAAACTTCTAATTCAAGCTTTTCTTCATAAGATTGCATTAAAGCATCAATGATGTGTTTGGTAAAAGCTTTATTTTGACTATAAGCATAAGGAGAATTTAGCACGGATTGCAACAAGGAAATACAATCTATCAAAGAGCAACTATCATAATTAAATCCCTTGAAATCCAAAATAGTGGGTT
Organism: Triticum dicoccoides; assembly: GCF_002162155.2. Taxonomy (NCBI): domain Eukaryota; kingdom Viridiplantae; phylum Streptophyta; class Magnoliopsida; order Poales; family Poaceae; genus Triticum; species Triticum dicoccoides. Next base: position 249,948,497 of record NC_041388.1, read on the forward strand.
CATTTATATGTAAAGTTTTGACCTCTTCAATCCCACTTATACCAATTTTTGCATCAAGATCTAAAAACTCTGAATCATTGGGATGCCTTTTAACTAAATTTGACTCATCTCCAGTCCCATAATTATCAAGATTCATATTGCAAAACAAAGATTTAATAGGAGACACATCAATCACTTTTAGATATTCATCCTTATTATCGTGAAAACTAGAAGAAAACGCTTTCATAAAGCAATCTTTTTTAGCACGCATCCTAGCGGTTCTTTCCTTGCACCCATCAATGGAAATTCTCATGGATTTGAGAGACTCATTGATATCATGCTTAGGTGTAATAGATCTAAGTTTCAAAGAATCAACATCAAGAGAAAATTCTATCCACGTCCCTAGCCAACTCATCAATCTTAGGCAATTTTTCTTCAAGCAAAGCATTGAAATTCTTTTGCGAAATCATAAATTTTTAATAGTAGTCTCAAAATCAGAGGGCATCTTATCAAAATTTCCATAAGAGTTGTTGTAGGAATTATCATAATTATTAGAGGAATTACTAGGAAACGTTCTATGATTAAAGTTTCCTCTATACGCGTTGTTACCAAAATTGTTCCTACCAACAAAATTCACATCCATAGATTCATTATTATTCTCAATCAAAGTAGACAAAGGCATATCATTAGGATCATAAGAAACACTCTTATTAGCAAACAATTTCATAAGTTCATCCATCTTTCCACTCAAAACATTAATTTCTTCTATAGCATGAACCTTTTTACTAGTAGATCTTTCGGTGTGCCATTGAGAATAATTAACCATAATATTATCTAGGAGTTTAGTAGCTTCTCCTAAAGTGATTTCCATAAAAGTGCCTCCCGCGGCCGAATCTAAAATATTTCTAGAAGCAAAATTCAATCCAGCATAAAATTTTTGTATGATCATCCATAAATTTAATCCATGAGTAGGGCAATTACGTATCATTAATTTCATCCTCTCCCAAGCTTGTGCAACATGATCATGATCAAGTTGTTTAAAATTCATAATATCGTTTCTAAGAGAGATGATCTTAGCGGGAGGAAAATACTTCGAGATAAAAGCATCTTTGCACTTATTCCATGAATCAATACTATTTTTAGGCAAAGACAAAAACCAAGTTTTAGCACGATCTCTAAGCGAAAACGGAAATAACTTCAATTTAACAATACCATTATCCACATCTTCCTTCTTTTGCATATCACACAAATCAACAACGTTGTTTAGATGGGTAGCGACATCTTCACTAGGAAGGCCAGAAAACGGATCTTTCATGACAAGATTCAGCAAAGCAGTATTAATTTCACAAGATCCAGCATCGGTAAGAGGAGCAATCAGAGTGCTAGTAAAATCATTATTGTTGGTATTAGGTAAGTCACACAATTTAGTATTATCTTGAGCCATCATGACAAACAATCAATCCAACACACAAGCAAACAAAAAGCAAGCAAAAAGAGGCGGGCGGAAAAGAGGGCGAATAAAACGGCAAGGGTGAAGTGGGGGAGAGGAAAACGAGTGGTAAATGGCAAATAATGTAATGCAAGGGATAAGAGTTTGTGATGGGTACTTGGTATCGGCGCCAGAAATCCGCACATTGGTGGGAGATCAAAGATTGACTTGACTTGGTGCAAACCTCCCCGGCAACGGTGCTAGAAATCCTTCTTGCTACCTCTTGAGCTTGCGTTGGTTTTCCCTTGAAGAGGAAAGGGTGATGCAGCATAGTAGCGTAAGTATTTCCCTCAGTTTTGAGAACCAAGGTATCAATCCAGTAGGAGGTAACAAACAAGCCCCCTAGTACCTGCACAAACAAACAAGAACCTCGCAACCAACGCGATAAAGGGGTTGCCAATCCCTTCACGGTCACTTATGAAAGTGAGATCTGATAGAGATAATAAGATAAATATTTTTGGTATTTTTGTTGTATAGATTGGAAAATAAAGATTGCAAAATAGAAATAGCAAATTGATAGGAAAATAAGATGATGGAAAATAGACCCGGGGGCCATAGGTTTCACTAGTGGCTTCTCTCAAGATAGCAAATTCTACGATGAGTGAATGAATTACTGTCGAGCAACTGATAGAAAAGAGCATAGTTATGAGAATATCTAGGCATGATCATGTATATAGGCATCACGTCCGCGGCAAGTAGACCGAAACGATTCTGCATCTACTACTATTACTCCACACATCCACCGCTATCCAACATGCATCTAGAGTATTAAGTTCATAAGAACATAGTAACGCATTAGGCCAGATGACATGATGTAGAGGGATAAACTCAAGCAATATGACATAAACCCCATCTTTTTATCCTCGATGGCAACAATACAATACGTGCCTTGCTGCCCCTGCTGTCACTGGGAAAGGACACCGCAAGATTGAACCCGAAGCTAAGCACTTCTCCCATTGCAAGAAAGATCAATCTAGTAGGCCAAACCAAACTGATAATTTGAAGAGACTTGCAAAGATATTTAAATCATGCATAAGAGATTTCAGAGAAGAATCAAATATTGTTCATAGATAATCTTGATCATAAACCCACAATTCATCGGATCTCGACAAACACACCGCAAAAATAATTACATCGAATAGATCTCCAAGAGAATCGAGGAGAACTTTGTATTGAGATCCAAAGAGAGAGAAGAAGCCATCTAGCTAATAACTATGGACCCGAAGGTATGTGGTAAACTACTCACACATCATTGGAGAGGATATGGTGTTGATGTAGAAGCCCTCCGTCATCGATTACCCCTCCAGCGGAGCGCTGGAAAAGGCCCCAAGATGGGATCTCATGGGTACAAAAGGTTGCGGCGGTGGAAATAGGGTTCCGTGGTGCTCCTGGATGTTTTCAGGGTATATGGGTATATATAGGAGGAAGAAGTACGTCGGTGGAGCTGTGAGGGGCCCACGAGGGTGGGGGGCGCGCCTGCCCCCCGGGCGTGCCCCCTGCCTCGTGGCCTCCTCGCTTCTTTCTTGACGGCCACTCCAAGTCTCCCGGATCACGCTTGTTCCCAAAATAACTCTCGCAAAGGTTTCATTCCGTTTGATATTCCTTTTCTATGTAACACTAAAATAGGCAAAAAAACAGCAATTTGCATTGGGCCTTTGGTAGGTTAGTCCCAAAAATAATATAAAAAGGTATATTAAATCCCATTAAACATCCAAAACAGATAATATAATAGCATGGAACAATCAAAAATTATAGATACGTTGGATACGTATCACTAACCTATTGACATAGTGCCAAGTGTCAGTTGCTATTTTCTGCTTGTTTTTTACATCACAGGAAATCAATACCAAATGGAGTCCAAATGAAATGAAACTTTATAGAGATTTTTTATGGACCAGAAGAAACCCAATGGGCCAAGGCAGTGCCTGGGGGTGCTCCGAGGGGAGCACAAGGCACCAGGGCGTGACAAGAGGCCCAGGCGCGCCCTAGTGCGTTGTGCCCACCTCGGGTGCCCCCCGAACCGCCTCTTTACTCTATAAATACCCCAATATTTCAGAAACCCTAGGGGAGTCGACAAAAATCAATTCCAGTCGCCGCAAAGTCCAGAACCACCAGATCCAATGTAGACACCATCACGGAGGGGTTCACCACTTCCATTGGTGCCTCTCCGATGATGTGTGAGTAGTTCCTTGTAGACCTTCGGGTTCGTAATTAGTATCTACATGGCTTCCTCTCTCTCGTTTGATTCTCAATATAATGGTCTCTTGGAGATCCATATGATGTAACCCTTTTTGTGGTGTGTTTGTTGGGATCGGATGAACTTTGAGTTTATGATCAGATCTATCTTTTTATATCCGTGAAAGTTATTTGAGTTTCTTTGATCTCTTATATGCATGATTGCTTATAGCCTCATATTTCTTCTCCAATATTTGGGGTTTGTTTGGCTAACTTGATCTATTTATCTTGCAATGGGAAGAGGTGCTTTGTAGTGGGTTCAATCTTATGGTGCTTGATCCCAGTGACAGAAGGGGAACCGACACATATGTATCGTTGCTACTAAGGATAAAACGATGGGGTCTATCTCTACATAGATAGATCTTGTCTACATCATGTCATCATTCTTATTGCATTACTCCGTTTCTCCATGAACTTAATACACTAGATGCATGCTGGATAGCGGTCAATGTGTGGAGTAATAGTAGTAGATGCAGGCAGGAGTCGCTCTACTAATATTGGACGTGATGCCTATATAATGATCATTGCCTGGATATCATCATGATTATTAAAAGTTCTATCAATTGCCCAATAGTAATTCGTTTACCCACCGTTTGCTATTTTTCTCGAGAGAAGCCACTAGTGAAACCTACGGCCCGCGGGTCTCTTTCTCATATTATTTGCCTTTGCGATCTATTTTCCTTTGCTGTTATTTTAAGATCTACTAAACCAAAAATACAAAAATAACTTGCTGCAATTTATTCTTATTTATTTTACTTGGCGTTCGATCTATCAATCTACTACAATTTATTCACGTTCGCTTGCCAATTTTTGGCGTCGTTACCTGAAAGGGATTGACAACCCCTTTAACACGTTTGGTTGCGAGTATTTTTTATTTGTGTGCAGTTGTTGTTTACGTAGTTTTGCTTGGTTCTCCTACTGGTTCGATAACCTTGGTCTCATCACTAAGGGAAATACCTACCGTCGCTGTGCTGCATCATCCCTTCCTCTTTGGGGAAATACCGACGTAGTCTAGCAGACATCATTAAGCATGCTTGGCTTGGTTAACTGTCTGATCTTCTATTAGGAGTATGTTATATTGTGCAATGTAGTGCTCAGTTAACATTTGGTTCATTTTTTGTGGTGTTTAGTTAACTGTTTGGTTCAATTCTATAATGCGATGTTCAATTGTTGTGGGTGCATTCTGTTATTGTATACCATGTGAGGAATAAATTGAATTTGGATATACTAAATACATGAGAAACAAATACAATTGCTATATTTCCAAGTTGTTAAGCATGCTTGGTTTGGTTAACTGTCTGATCTTCTATTAGGAGTATGTTATATTGTGCAATGTGGTGCTCAGTTAATATTTTGTTCATTTGTTGTGATGTTCAGTTAACTGCTTGGTTGAATTCTGCAATGCGATGTCTAATTGTCATGGGTAGAATTTTGTATTGTTGTGCATGCGAGGAATAAATCGAATTTGGCTGCACTTAATACATGAGAAACATATACAAGTGCTATATTTCCTATTTCTTAATCATGGTTGGTTTGGATAAATAGGTTTTACATGTGGCTTGAATTAATCTGATGAATCTGCAATGTGCTTATTTTTCATCAATATATTTTAATGATAGCATGCGAACCCTTACTTAACCTGATGACTAACTACCTTATATGTGTTGCAGGGAAACAATGGGAAGCACCGAGGTTTACAATCAAGGTTAGCATGTGCATGGTCCGTTGTCTAATAGCACATTATTGTGCAACTGCAGAAACCATTCTAATATTTAGGTTTTTAACAATTTGATCCATGAATATAAATCAAGTCAAGAAACTCAGAAAGATTGTTAGGATAAAGAAATTAGCGACAAAAAACAACAAGATCTTTGTCTGCACAATGAAGAAGACATCAGATAACTACAAGATGGTACTAACTATTATACCTTGCATTTTTTATTTCTTTGCCCCATTTCCAATATAGAGAAGATATTTATGCACATCCTTGTTTTCAGGCCTTTCCAAAGCAGTTCACTGATGATTACCTCTCAAACCACCTCTATGGCAAAGAGGCAAGGAAGGATTTGATACAACACCCACGGTTCAATACTGAAGTGTTCCTGAAGAGGACGAAGGATGGATGGTCAATCATCCACATGCACTTGCCTAAAGTTGCAAAGACCTTCAACATCAATGAAGGCTCAATATTCGCCTTCCGCTTCAGCAGTTTTCCAGATGAGATGCATCTGTCTATGTACCGTCTATGATGCTAATTTCGAAAGGTTCTAGATGTTGCACGTGAAACTTGGTGCTTGTGCAGTTGTGTAATGGGGTAGCTGAGTGCTGAAGCTATATCATGTTGTACTCTGATGTATTTCAATTATGGAATCCTTCTTCCTCAATATGGAAATTAAATATATTATGTGCTTAATATGAATGTCAATTAGATTAATACATGAATTATTAATAATAGGGCAATTAGCCTGCTAATTGGGGTTTCTATTGCAAATGGTTATTCATAAAACACCATGGGCGATGACCTCGGGCAACGCACACAGTTTCTAAGAATAAACCGTGTTGGATAAATGAACAATCACACACGACATTCTCTTGAAAACTGTTTGTGTTAGGCCACCTTGCGCAAACGTTTACCACAGAAAAATTGTGTGTGATGGACAGCCTTTGCCACACAATTTCTTCTATGCACCGTGTGTGATGCATTCAATAGCGCAAACGATAAAATTGTTAATATCGTGTGCAATGGCAATGCTATCACAAACGATTTAACGGGGAAAATTCTGTGTGATGTACCTGCGAACGGAAACGTTTTCCTTGGAGCGACTGTGTGGGATATATATACGAATGGAAATGTTTAGCGGGGACTGAATGTGTGGGATGTACTTACGACCGAAAATGATTTCGCCTATATAATTGTATTTTTTAGCACTACTATACGTATAACCGTATTTGATCGCTCGCCGGTCGCGCACGACCTCATTTTGCCGAACATGTGTGCGAGGAGGGCATATCCCCAACGGTTTCTGGGTCGTGTGGGAAGGAGCCCCCTATCGCCCATGTTAGGGAATGTAGTAATAATTCAAAATTTTCCTACGTGTCACCATGATCAATCTAGGAGATGCTAGCAATGAGAGAGAAGGAGTGCATCTTCATACCCTTGAAGATCGCTAAGCGGAAGCGTTACAAGAACGCGGTTGATGGAGTCGTACTCGCGGCAATTCAAATCGCGGAAGATCCGATTCAAGCACCGAATGGACAACGCCTCTGCGTTCAACACACGTACAGCCCAGGGACATCTCCTCCTTCTTGATCCAGCAAGGGGAGAGGAGAAGTTGAGGGAGAACTCCGGCAGCACGATGGCGTGGTGGCGGTGGAGCTCGTGGTTCTCCGGCCGAGCTTTGCTAAGCACTACGGAGGAGGAAGAGGTGTTGGAGGAGGGAGGGGTTGCGCTAGGGAAGGGGTGCGGCTGCCCTCTCTCTCCCTCACTGTATATAGGGGGAAGGGGGGAGGAGGAGGCACCCTAGGGTTTCCCTAGGGGAGGGGCGGCGGCCACAGGGGAAACCCTGTTGGGGAACGTAGTCATTTCAAAAACATTCCTACGCACACGCAAGATCATGGTGATGCATAGCAACGAGAGGGGAGAGTTGTCCACGTACCCTCGTAGACCGTTAAGTGGAAGCGTTATGACAACGCGATTGATGTATTCGTCCGTCTTCACGATCGACCGGTCCTCAGTACCGAACGTACGGCACCTCCTCGTTCAGCACATGTTCAACTCGGTGACGTCCCGCAAACTCATGATCCAGTAGAGCTCGACAGAGAGTTTCGTCAGCACGACGGCGTGGTGACGATGTTGATGAAGCTACCGTCGGAGGGCTTCGTCTAAGCACCGCTACAGTATGACCGAGGTGGATTATGGTGGAGGGGGGCACCGCACACAGTTGGGAGAGATCAATGATCAACTTTTGTCTTTGGGGTGCCCCCTGCCCCCGTATATAAAGGAGCTAGGGGGGACGCGGCCGGCCAGGAGGAGGGCGTGCCAAGGGGGAGTCCTACTCTCACCGGGAGTAGGACTCCTTCTTTCCTAGTAGGAGTAGGAGAAGGGGAAAGGGAAGGAGAGAGGAGGAAGGACAGGGGGGCGCCGCCCCCCCTCCTTGTCCAATTCGGACTAGAGGAGGAGGGGGCGCGCAGCCTGCCCTGGCCACCCCTCCTCTTCTCCACTAAGGCCCAATAGGCCCATTACATCCCCCGCGGGGTTCCGGTAATCCCCCGGTACTCCGGTATATGTCTGAAACCTCCCGAAACACTTCCGGTGTCCGAACATAGTCATCCAATATATCGATCTTTACGTCTCCACCATTTCAAGACTCCTCGTCATGTCCGTGATCATATCCGGGACTCCGAACTACCTTCGGTACATCAAAACACAAAAACTCATAATACCGATCGTCACAGAACTTTAAGTGTGCGGACCCTACGGGTTCGAGAACTATGTAGACATGACTGAGACATGTCTCCGGTCAATAACCAATAGCGGAACCTAGATGCTCATATTGTTTCCTACATATTCTATGAAGATCTTTATCGGTCAAACCGCATAACAACATACGTTGTTCCCTTTGTCATCGGTATGTTACTTGCCCGAGATTAGATCATCGGTATCTCAATACCTAGCTCAATATTGTTACCGGCAAGTCTCTTTACTTGTTCTGTAATGCATCATCCCGCAACTAGCTCATTAGTTGCATTGCTTGCAAGGCTTATAATGATGTGCATTACCGAGAGGGCCCAGAGAAACCTCTCCGACAATCGGAGTGACAAATCCTATTCTTGATCTATGCCAACTCCACGAACACCATCGGAGACACCTGTAGAGCACCTTTATAATCACCCAGTTATGTTGTGATGTTTTGTAGCACACAAAGTGTTCCTCTGGTATTCGAGAGTTGCATAATCTCATAGTCATAGGAACATGTATAAGTCATGAAGAAAGCAATAGCAGTAAACTAAAACGATCAAGTGCTAAGCTAACAAAATGGGTCAAGTCAATCACATCATTCTACTAATGATGTGATCCCGTTAATCAAATGACAACTCATGTCTATGGCTAGGAAAATCAACCATCTTTGATCAACGAGCTAGTCAAGTAGAGGCATACTAGTGACACTATGTTTGTCTATGTATTCACACATGTATTATGTTTCTGGTTAATACAATTCTAGCATGAATAATAAACATTTATCATGATATGAGGAAATAAATAATAACTTTATTATTGCCTCTAGGGCATATTTCCTTCAGTCTCCCACTTGCACTAGAGTCAACATAGTAATGATTGTAACACCCATGGAGTCTTGGTGCTGATCATGTTCTGCTCGTGGAAGAGGCTTAGTCAGCGGGTCTGCAACATTCAGATATGTATGTATTTTGCATATCTCTACGTCTCCCACCTGGACTTGATCCCAGATGGAATTGAAGCGTCTCTTGATGTGCTTGGTTCTCTTGTGAAATCTGGATTCCTTTGCCAAGGAAATTGCACCAGTATTGTCACGAAAGATTTTCATTAGACCCGATGCACTAGGTATGACACCTAGATCAGATATGAACTCCTTCATCCAGACTCCTTCATTTGCTGCTTCCGAAGCAGCTATGTACTCCGCTTCACACATAGATCCCGCCACGACACTTTGTTTAGAACTACTCCAACTTACAGCTCCACCGTTAAATATAAACACGTATCCTGTTTGCGATTTAGAATCGTCCGGATCAGTGTCAAAGCTTACATCGACGTTGTCGGCGTTCTGGGAACGGGGGTCCCTAGACTTGCCTGCCTGCGGCCTGCGGCATGGCTCAAAGGGGGGCCCAGCACGGCCCATCTTCACCAACACAGACCCAAGACCCTCGCGAGGGGCCAAGCCTCGCGGGGCGGACGGCGCGGAGCTTCCTCAGGCACAGCCTCACCAGGCTGGCTCGCGAGGAGGCGGAGAGATCAAGGCGGGGTACCTCACGAGGTGCCCGTGACGCAAGCCATGACGACCAAGGGCGCCAGGCGGGTGCCAGCCCGCGCAGTGTCCTCCTTTCCTCTTTGGTGCGAAGGGGGCAAGCACAGCCGCGGAGTACCGAGGCATCAGGCAAAGGTTGCCATTTCGGTGCAACAAGACCATGACCGGGAGGACTGCAAGACGGAGGTCATTGTGGAGCCCAAGACGGCATCACCACCAGAGCTTTGTGCAGGCGAAGACTACTTTTGTCAGGATAGCTGGTACTAGCTGTCCCCCTTCAAATTAGCCCGCCATAGTTGGCTCCCTTCCTGCTCGATATTTGGGAAGAGGACCAGGGCCTCTATAAATAGGACCAGCCACCCACAGGGCAAAGGGGGAGAAGAGATGGAGATAAACAAGGGGGATCGAGACCAACGATAGAGGAGAATCAGAGAGAGAGAGAGAGAGAAGGGTGACTGAACTCCTCCCAGCAGTTCATTGCCCCAGCCAAGAACAGACCCTCGCGAGGCTGTTCTTCCTTGTATTGTTCCTCATCTCAGCCCAAGAGGCAATCCACCACACCACACACTAGAGTAGGATATTACACCACAACGGTGGCCCGAACCAGTATAAACCCTATGTCTCCTATGTTGTTCTTTCCATAGCTTAGATCTTAGCGAGGTGGAGGGGTGCAGGTAGGTAGGAGGCAAAATCTCCGCGTGCACCCCAGTGTTCGAACCTTAAGGGTCTGTCGGAACCCAAAATCCGACATTTGGCGTGCCAGGTAGGGGTGCGCCGGAATTCATCTTCCACCACCCCATTCTCCTCCGACCATCACGCCCATGTCTGACGCTCGTCGGGCCCGCGTCGAGCGCCGGGCCGCTCGCACTTCCCGCGTCGCCCAGACGGCTCCTGTCGGCGGGCGTCCTCGCCGTTCCACATCACCTGCCGTCAACGCCGCCACCAGCCCGGCGGGGGACGAGCAGCAAGCATTGTCTCATCATCCGTCCGTGCGGCAAGACGGCCGCACCGCTACTCCCTCGCTCACCCCAGCTGGTTCTTTGTCTCGCGCGCTCCGCGCACCCATGGAGGCTCGAGCTGCGCTCATCGCGGCAAACGAGCTCCTGCGCTACCGCCCCGTCGACGACGTCTACGAAGAATGGCTCGACTGCGTCGCCGAGCTTGTCCGCGCCGCAGGGGGCTCTCCTGCACCATCCGTTCCGCTGCACCGCACCCCGCCCCGCGCGGGCGACGAAGCTCCGGCGGTGCCCCGGCCGCCTCCTCCTCAAGAAGGCGCCATGGCTCCAAGGCGCGTGGCCCCTGGGCGGAACCCGCTCCGTCAGGTGCCAGCGCAGCAAGAGCAAAGCTGCCAGGAAGTCCCTCGCCCGCAAGAAGCTGCCCGGGCGCTCCCTCCTCCAGCACGTCGCGACCATGCTCCTGCTCCCGCACATCAAGACCCAGCTGCAGCGCGTGGGGACATGCAAGACCAAGATCTCCGTCACCCAAGGCCTCCCGTGGCCACAACAGGCTGCCGTGCCTTCACCACCGAGCTACGCAGCGTCGCGTAGCCCGACAAGTTCAAGCCAGACCTGCCTCCTCGTTACGACGGCACGGCTGACCCTGCGGAGTTCCTCCAGCTCTACGAGCTGGGCATCGAAGCTGCCAACGGAGACGAGAAGGTCATGGCGAACTGGTTCCCCATGGCGCTCAAGGACGGGGCCCGCACCTGGCTCCTGAACCTGGCTCCAGGCACGATCTCCTCCTGGGACGAGATGCGCACCCGCTTCATCGCCAACTTCCAAGGTACTCGCGACCGGCCACCCGCCGTGAGCGACATGCGCCGCATCAAGCAACAACCCGGGAAGACCCTACAGAAGTACATCCAGCGCTTCAACAACGCCCGCCTCAAGATTGCCAAGGTGACTGAGGAGGCCATCATCTCAGCCTTCTCCGACGGCGTGCGCGATGTCAAGATGAAGGAGGAGCTGGTGATGCATGAAGACCTGTGCACTTCCTTGGAGCTGTTAAACTTGGCAACCAAGTGCGCCAGGGCTAAGGAAGGGCGTCTCTCCCTCCTCGAGCTGCCTGCCGCAGACCCAGAAGAGAAGAAGCCCAAGGCCAAGGATGTGAAGCGCAAGGGGGCTGCCGTGCTCGCGGCGGAACCAGACACCAAGCGGGGCAGAGATCAGCCCGAACCTTCCAAGGGCAGCCGGTACTGTGTGTACCACGACCTCCACACCCACAACACCAACGAATGTCAAGAGCTCCGAGCCGTGCGAGAAGGAAGGATCGGCCGTCGCCTCGACCGCGGTGACCGGGGCTATGGTCGAGGAGAAGGAAGGAACGCAGTACGCTGGGAAGACCATGGCCTGCGCCAAGGGTGGCGCGATCAACCTTGCGAGGATCGCTGGCAAGACCCGCCTCGTGAGGGAGACTGGAGGGATCAGCCTCGCGAGGATCGCCCGCAAGGCAACGCAGGCCTCCCTCCGCTGCCGCCGCAGCCAAGGAGAAACAAGGACCACCACCAAGACGAGGGGGCTGGGGGCTTCTAGGAGCCGCGCGCGATCGCCTGCATCCTAGGCGGGGCTCAGGCCCCAGCCTCTCAACGCATCTTCAAGCAGTTCGCCCGCAAAGTGAATGCAGTCCTCCCCAGGCTTGAAGCCACGCGCCCTCTCAGGTGGTCGGCGTGCGCCATCACGTTCAGCTCAGCAGATCAGCTCAAGTGTGCGGCTACAGCCGGAGTCCTCCCAATGCTTTGTTCCCCAATCATCAGCAACATGGTGGTCACCAGGACCCTCATCGATGGCGGGGCAGGGCTCAACGTCCTGTCCATGGAAACATTCAACAATCTCCAAGTGCCCTACAGCCAGCTTCAGCCAACCAAGCCCTTCTCCGGAATCACCGACGACTCCACGGTCCTGATTGGGCAGGTCCACCTCCCTGTCACCTTCGAGGCACGCGGCAACTACCGCATCGAGCTCATCGACTTCGACGTCGCTCACATTCTCCTGCCGTACAACGCCATCCTTGGGTACCCGGCGCTGGCCAAGTTCATGGCCGTAACTCACCACGGCTACAACGTCCTCAAGATGCCAGGAAATGGCGGAGTCATCACGGTGCCCTGTAAAGAGAAGGACGCGGTGTGTTCCCTGGAACGAGCCTTTCAGGCCGTGTCACTGGAAGACCCGGATCACGGAAGCAGGAGGCTTCCCGAGACCACCCCCAAGAAGAAGAAGACATTGTCCGGCCCAGCCCCTCAGGAGGCAGGCCCCTCTGGGCCCGTGCCTGCCCAGGGGGTACCTCCTTCCATCGCATAGGGAAGCGCGCCTGGAGCCCTCCGTAGGCAGGGCTCGGGGGCTCTCCCCTGGAGGGCCACTGACCTGGCTAGGGTCACGAGGGAGGCGCTTGGGCACCACATGGAGGCGTGTTTCGAAGCACGTTTCCCTCAAGAAGGAGTAAGGCAAGGAGAGCCAGACCCTCGGGAGTTCGTCAGCAAGGCCATTCAGGAGCTACAGGAGTCAAGGGTCATGAAAGGCGGCCGCCGTCTACCAGCAGTGGCTCCCCATCCAGGCAAGGATGGTGGGCTACGCGTCTGCATCGACATACCAGGGCTCAACCGACTCGCCTCTCTAGAGCGCCTCTGGCCCTCGCGAGTGGGGCGCTGTGGAGGTCCACCCCACAGCTACGTTCGCATGCCTTACGGCTTGCCGAACGCGGCTGCCACGTACCAGCGCCTCATGAGGGGCATCATGGAGGCACAAGAGGCCAGGCGTTCCGCAGCCCTGGCGGAGATGGAGATGGTCAGCGGGGAGCCGCCAGCACCTCCGGAGCCTCCCGAGGTCCCCGGGCCTAGGGGCTCGTGAGGATCGGCTTTTGCAGCCCACCGAGTCTGCTACACCAACACCCCTCCGTCCTCAACATCATCAGGTGACATCTTTCAAGTTTCACTTCCAGCTGGGAGCGCCCCCCAGGGCTGCATTATTCCCAGGCCGCATGGGTCCGTCCCTGCGGCATGTATCCCTTTTATTTCATGTTGTTAGCTTACCTTATTGGGGGCGCCCCTCGGGCTGCATTATCCCCAAGTCGCTCGGGCCTGGCCCAGTGATGTCCGCCTTCCCAGCATCTATTTGGATGAATCCACTCCTTCGCGGCTAATGTGTTTGCACGGAACTGCTCCCAAATGGCATGACGCTTGCGCATGGGTCCGTCCCTGCAACACCGACAAACCTGAATGGCTCAGCTCTAGCCGCGGCAGCCCCGCATGGCGCCACCTCGTCAAGCCTTCAGTGCCTCGTACCCCTCGGAAGCAACCAACGGTTGACTGTCAATTGTCATGGCAACCCCTCGTTTTTTCTATGATGGGCCTATAGGATCTCCTGAAGGAGCTGCGTCAGGCGAGGCCCTTGCGGTGTCTCCTTCGCTCTCATCCGCGTGAACCGCTTGCACGTTAAAGGGGGGGTGCCTGAGCATCGCGACTCAGGGCTCCTACTGGCTCTCCAGCCCTCACCCTCTGGCCTTGTCCACGGCATCGCGACCTGGCATACCAGCGACGGCTGAGACTCACTCGAGGGCCGGGACCCGAGGACGTAGAGCAGAAAGGGGAGCAAAGGCGAGAGGGGAGGGACACGCGAGGACCTCACCGAGCAACCTCACGCCTGCCGATGCACGGACCCGGCGACACACCAGAGAGCGACCCCTGATTCTCGAGATAAGTCACCACCCGGAAGCGCCAGCTACCGTGGCACCACCCCCGCACCTAATGCAATCCCGTGTTAGCGACGCCGATCTCCTTTCTCACCGAATGACGGCTGCTTGAGCGCCAAAGGGGACCTCCTGAGCATCGCGACTCAGGGGCTCTTACCGGACTCCGGGTCACTCACCTCCTGGCCTTGACCACGGCATCGCGACCTGGCATACCAGCGACGGCTGAAGCTGCCTTGGGACTGGGACCTGTCGGCGCAGAGCACCAAGCCCTCGTGAGGTTAGAAAGGGAGGACTGAGCTAAGACGGAATGAGCAACTCGCACAATTCTACGACAAGGGTTGTATTAATAAAACAGGATCACAGGACCTTACAAGCCCCCACGGGACGCGTCTTTGATTCCTCGCAGGGAACAGATCCTAAAGGGACACTAACTACGCGCGCCCCTGCAGAAGACGCCATCATCAACAGTGGGCCATCAAGCACCGGCGCCAACCCCATCCAGATCAGAGTCGGCGGCGTCCTGACAAGCCCGCCCTGCTCCAGGAGCGGCGCCGGCTTGGGGGCTCGTAGATGTCGTCACTCGTCTCCGGAGTCGCGAAGAGCTCGCCGGAGTCGCTGGAACCTCCGACGCCCCCACCGCCTGAGGAGCCTCCAAGGGAGCGGTCGGCGGGCCCAGTCCTCACCGCAGCAGGGTCCCGGCCACCTCTCCCGGGGCAGCACTCCGGCCGGCGCCCGTTCGCATCGAAGACCTTGAAGAACATCACCGAAGCACCATCGTACTCCAAGTGGATCTCGAAGGCGCCTCTTGTCCTGCACACCCGGGCGATTTCGCTCCAGCCTCGAGTCATGAAGACCTCGCCCGGGGCAACGACCGCGACCTCTGCCTCGGTCGCGAGGGTGCTGCAGCCGGCATGCTGCAGCCAAAGCTCCAGGGGCTCTCCCTGCGGGACGATGGAGGCGAAGAAGGGAGGAAGGCGAATCCAAGACTGAGGAGGCATGACGACGTGGAGCACGAACTCTCGGGAGGAGCCCTCGGTGTGGACCCCAGGGGGGACGACCCACACCTTCGTGACCCGTCGGCGTCGACGGCGGTGCCGCCCGTGGCGATCAGCATCAGCTCCTTCAGGGCCCTCGTTGTGGGCGTACAAGGGAAGCGGGAACCCCGGCGGTGCTCGCTCGCACCAGGGCCTCGACACCACCTGATCAGCCCCCTCGTCCAGGCCGCGGAGGACGAGCCGTTTCTTCGGCGGGAGCGGGACTGGTTCCTCTCGGGGAGCCTTTTCCTTCTCTACCGTCGAGAACCGGCGGATTGGGGCCATCGCAGCAAGACGGAGCAAGGATCGGGAAGAAGGAGAAGCAAGAAGGGATGGACTGGAAGGGCGCGCACCGTTCCATACTTATAGCCGGCGAAGGCCAACCGCCGACCTCCACGATCGCAGGTAATCATGACCCGCTTTGCATGCAGGGACTTGTCCAATCCGTGCAGTTGCCGAGGCGCCATGGGGAAGTGGAGACGCCCACGTCCAATCAACCGCCACGCGGCACCCAAGGCCGCAGGCTGTTAGGGCCCGCGGCGCTTCGCTCTTGCCCTTCCGCCTCCCTGCACGGCCAAGTCCGGGCGTGCCTTGAGCCCGAGGGCTACTATTGGCGTTCTGGGAACGGGGGTCCCCAGACTTGCCTGCCTGCGGCCTGCGGCGTGGCTCAAAGGGGGGCCCAGCACGGCCCATCTTCACCAACACAGACCCAAGACCCTCGCGAGGGGCCAAGCCTCGTGGGGCGGATGACGCGGAGCTTCCTCAGGCACGGCCTCACCAGGCTGGCTCGCGAGGAGGCAGAGAGATCAAGGCGGGGTACCTCACGAGGTGCCCATGACGCAAGCCATGATGACCAAGGGCGCTAGGCGGGTGCCAGCCCGCGCAGTGTCCTCCTTTCCTCTTTGGTGCAAAGGGGGCAAGCGCAGCCGCAGAGTACCGAGGCATCAGGCAAAGGTTGCCATTTCGGTGCAACAAGACCAAGACCGGGAGGACTGCAAGACGGAGGTCATTATGGAGCCCAAGACGGCGTCACCACCAGAGCTTTGTGTAGGCGAAGACTACTTTTGTCAGGATAGCTGGTACTAGCTGTCCCCCTTCAAATTAGCCCGCCATTGTTGGCTCCCTTCCCGCTCGATATTTGGGAAGAGGACCAGGGCCTCTATAAATAGGACCAGCCACCCACAGGGCAAAGGGGGAGAAGAGATGGAGATAAACAAGGGGGATCGAGACCAACTATAGAGGAGAATCAGAGAGAGAGAGAGAGAGAGAGAGAGAAGGGTGACTGAACTCCTCCCAGCAGTTTATCGCCCCAACCAAGAACAGACCCTCGCGAGGCTGTTCTTCCTTGTATTGTTCCTCATCATCAGCCCAAGAGGCAATCCACCACACCACACACTGGAGTAGGGTATTACACCACAACGGTGGCCCGAACCAGTATAAACCCTGTGTCTCTTGTGTTGTTCTTTCCATAGCTTAGATCTTAGCGAGGCGGAGGGGTGCAGGTAGGTAGGAGGCGAAATCTCCGCGCGCACCCTAGTGTTCGAACCTCAAGGGTCTGCCGGAACCCGAAATCCGACAGATGTAACCATTTATGATGAGCTCTTTGTCACCTCCATAAACAAGAAACATATCCTTAGTCCTTTTCGGGTATTTCAGGATGTTCTTGACCGCTGTCCAATGATCCACTCCTGGATTACTTTGGTACCTCCCTGCTAAACTAATAGCAAGGCACACATCAGGTCTGGTACACAGCATTGCATACATGATAGAGCCTATGGCTGAAGCATAGGGAACACTTCTCATTTTCTCTCTATCTTCTGCAGTGGTCGGGCATTGAGTCTTACTCAACTTCACACCTTGTAACACAGGCAAGAACCCTTTCTTTGCTCAATCCATTTTGGACTTCTTCAAAACTTTATCATGGTATGTGCTCTGTGAAAGTCCAATTAAGCGTCTTGATCTATCTCTATAGATCTTGATGCCCAATATATAAGCAGCTTCACTGAGGTCTTTCATTGAAAAACTCTTATCCAAGCATCCTTTTATGCTATCCAGATATTCTATGTCATTTCCAATCAGCAATATGTCATCCACATATAATATTAGAAATGCTACAGAGCTCCCACTCACTTTCTTGTAAATACAGGCTTCTCCAAAAGTCTGTATAAAACCATATGCTTTGATCACACTATCAAAACATTTATTCCAACTCTGAGAAGTTTGCACCAGTCCATAAATGGATCGTTGGAGCTTGCACACTTTGTTATCTCCCTTTGGATCGACAAAACCTTCTGGTTGCATCATATACAACTCTTCTTCCAGAAATCCATTCAGGAATGCAGTTTTGACATCCATTTGCCAAATTTCATAATCATAAAATGCGACAATTGCTAACATGATCCGGACAGACTTAAGCATCGCTACGGGTGAGAAAGTCTCATCATAGTCAACTCCTTGAACTTGTCGAAAACCTTTCGCAACAAGTCGAGCTTTGTAGAAAGTAACATTACCGTCAGCGTCCGTCTTCTTCTTGAAAATCCATTTATTCTCGATGGCTTGCCGATCATCTGGAAAGTCAACCAAGGTCCATACTTTGTTCTCATACATGGATCCCATCTCACATTTCATGGCCTCAAACCATTTTGTGGAATCTGGGCTCACCGTCGCTTCTTCATAGTTCGTAGGTTCATCATGGTCAAGTAACATGACTTCCATAACAGGATTGCCATACCACTCTGGTGCGGATCTTACTCTGGTTGACCTACGAGGTTCGGTAGTAACCTGATTTGAAGTTTAATGATCATTATCATTAGCTTCCTCTCTTATTGACATAGGTGTCACAGGAACCGGTTTCTATGATGAACCACTTTCCAATAAGGGAGCAGGTACAGTTACCTCATCAAGTTCTACTTTCCTCCCACTCACTTCTTTCGAGAGAAACACCTTCTCTAGAAAGGATCCATTCTTAACAATGAATGTCTTGCCTTCAGATCTGTGATAGAAGGTGTACCCAACAGTCTCCTTTGGGTATCCTATGAAGACACATTTCTTCGATTTGGGTTCAAGCTTATCAGGTTGAAGCCTTTTCACATCAGCATCGCAGCCCCAAACTTTAAGAAATGACAACTTTGGTTTCTTGCCAAACCACAGTTCATAAGGCATCGTCTCAACGGATTTCGATGGTGCCCTATTTAACATGAATGCAGCCGTCTATGTCAATATAACATGAATGCATGACCATAAAAGATATTACTCATATAAATAGAACAACCATTATTCTCAGATTTAAATGAATAACCATCTCGCATCAAACAAGATCCAGATATAATGTTCATGCTCAACGCTGGCACCAAATAACAATTATTCGGGTCTAAAACTAATCCCGGAGGTAGATGTAGAGGTAGTGTGCCGACGGTGATCACATCGACTTTGGAACCATTTCCCACGCGCATCGTCACCTCATCCATAGCCAGTCTTCGCTTAATCCGTAGTCCCTGTTTCAAGTTGCAAATATTAGCAACAGAACCAGTATCAAATACCCAAGTGCTACTGCGAGCTCTAGTAAGGTACACATCAATAACATGTATATCACATATACCTTTGTTCACCTTGCCATCCTTCTTATCCACCAAATACTTGGGGTGGTTCCCCTTCCAGTGACCAGTCTGTTTACAGTAGAAGCACTCAGTCTCAGGCTTAGGTCCAGACTTGGTTTTCTTCTCTTGAGCAGCAACTTGTTTGCCGTTCTTCTTGAAGTTCCCTTTCTTCTTCCCTTTACCCTTTTTCTTGAAACTGGTGGTCTTGTTGACCATCAACACTTGATGCTCCTTCTTGATTTCTACCTCCGCAGCTTTTAGCATTGCGAAGAGCTCGGGAATCGTCTTATCCATCCCTTGCATATTATAGTTCATCACGACGCTCTTGTAGCTTGGTGGCAGTGATTGAAGAACTCTGTCAATGACACTATCATCAGGAAGATCAACTCCCACTTGAGTCAAGTGGTTATGGTACCCAGACATTCTGAGTATATGTTCACTGACAAAACTATTCTCCTCCATCTTGCAGCTGTAGAACTTATTGGAGACTTCATATCTCTCAATCCGGGCATTTGCTTGAAATATTAACTTCAACTCTTGGAACATCTCATATGCTCCATGACGTTCAAAATGTCGTTGAAGTCCCGGTTCTAAGCCATAAAGCATGGCACATTGAACTATCGAGTAGTCATCAGCTTTACTCTGCCAGACGTTCTTAATGTCATCAGCAGCATCTGCAGCGGGCCTGGCACCTAACGGTGCTTCCAGGACGTAATTCTTCCACGCAGCAATGAGGATAATCCTCAAGTTACGGACCCAGTCCGTGTAATTGCTACCATCATCTTTCAACTTTGCTTTCTCAAGGAACACATTAAAATTCAACAGAACAACAGCATGGGCCATCTATCTACAATAACGTAGACAAGCAAAATACTATCAGGTACTAAGTCATAATAAATTTAAGTTCAATTAATCATATTACTTAAGAATTCCCACTTAGATAGATATCTCTCTAATCATCTAAGTGATCATGTGATCCATATCAACTAAACCATAACCGATCATCATGTGAAATGGAGTAGTTTTCAATGGTGAACATCACTTATGTTGATCATATCTACTATATGATTCACGCTCGACCTTTCGGCCTCAGTGTTCCGAGGCCATATCTGCATATGCTAGGCTCGTCAAGTTTAACCTGAGTATTCTACGTGTGCAAAACTGTCTTAAACCCATTGTAGATGAACGTTGAGATTATCACACCCGATCATCACATGGTGTCTCGGCACGACGAACTTTGGCAATGGTGCATACTCAGGAAGAACACTTTTACCTTGAAATTTAGTGAGAGATCATCTTATAATGCTACCGTCAAACAAAGCAAAATAAGATGCATAAAGGATAAACATCACATGCAATCAATATAAGTGATATGATATGGCCATCATCATCTTGTGCCTTTGATCTCCATCTCCAAAGCACCGTCTTGATCACCATCGTCACCGGTGCGACACCTTGATCTCCATCGTAGCATCGTTGTCGTATCGCCATCTATTGCTTCTACGACTATTGCTACCACTTAGTGATAAAGTAAAGCAATTACAGGGCGATTGCATTGCATACAATAAAGCGACAATCATATGGCTCCTGCCAGTTGTCGATAACTCTGTTCAAAACATGATCATCTCATACAATAAATATAGCATCATGTCTTGACCATATCACATCACAACATGCCCTACAAAAACAAGTTAGACGTCCTCTACTTTGTTGTTGCAAGTTTTACGTGGCTACTACGGGCTGAGCAAGAACCGTTCTTACCTACGCATCAAAACCACAACGATAGTTCGTCAAGTTAGTGTTGTTTTAACCTTCTCAAGGACCGGGCGTAGCCACACTCGGTTCAACTAAAGTTGGAGAAACTGACACCCGCCAGCCACCTGTGTGTGAACCACGTCGGTAGAACCAGCCTCGCGTAAGCATACGCATAATGTCAGTCCGGGCCGCTTCATCCAACAATGCCGCCGAACCAAAGTATGACATGTTGGTAAGCAATATGACTTGTATCACCCACAACTCACTTGTGTTCTACTCGTGCATATAACATCTATGCATAAACCTGGCTCGGATGCCACTGTTGGGGAACGTAGTAATTTCAGAAAAATTCCTATGCACACGCAAGATCATGGTGATGCATAGCAATGAGAGGGAAGAGTCGTCCAAGTACCCTCGTAGACCGTGAAGCGGAAGCGTTATGACAACGCGGTTGATGTAGTCGTACGTATTCATGATCGACCGATCCTCAGTGCCGAAAGTACGACACCTCCGTGTTCAGCACACGTTCAGCTCGGTGACGTCCCGTGAACTCACGATCTAGTAGAGCTCGAGGGAGAGTTTTGTCAGCACGACGGCATGGTAACGATGTTGATGAAGCTACCGTCACAGGGCTTCGCCTAAGCACCGCTACAGTATGATCGATGTGGATTATGGTGGAGGGGGACACCGCACACGGCTGGGAGAGATCAATGATCAACTTTTATCTTTGGGGTGCCCCCTACCCCCGTATATAAAGGATCTTGGGGGAGGCGGCCGGCCAGGAGGAGGGCGCGCCAAGGGGGGAGTCCTACTCCCACCGGGAGTAGGACTCCTTCTTTCCTAGTAGGAGTAGGAGAAGGGGAAAGGGAAGGAGAGAGGAGGAAGGAAAGGGGGGCGCGCCCCCTCCTTGTCCAATTCGGACTAGAGGGGGAGGGGGCGCGCGGCCTGCCCTAGCCGCCCCTCCTCTTCTCCACTAAGGCCCAATAGGCCCATTATATCCCCCGGGGGGTTCCGGTAATCCCCCGGTACTCCGTTATATATCCGAAACCTCCTGAAACACTTCTGGTGTCCGAACATAGTCATCCAATATATCGATCTTTATGTCTCGGCCATTTCGAGACTCCTCGTCATGTCCGTGATCATATCCGGGACTCCGAACTACCTTCGATACATCAAAACACAAAAACTCATAATACCAATCATCACAGAACTTTAAGCGTGCGGACCCTACGGGTTCGAGAACTATGTAGACATGACTGAGACATGTCTCCGGTCAATAACCAATAGCGGAACCTGGATGCTCATATTGGTTCCTACATATTCTACGAAGATCTTTATCGGTCAAACCGCATAACAACATGCGTTGTTCCCTTTGTCATCGCTATGTTACTTGCCCGAGATTCGATCGTTGGTATCTCAATACCTAGCTCAATCTTGTTACCGGCAAGTCTCTTTAATCATTCTGTAATGCATCATCCCGCAACTAGCTCATTAGTTGCATTGCTTGTAAGGCTTATAGTGATCTCCAGAGGGCCCAGAGATACCTCTCCGACAATCAGAGTGACAAATCCTATTCTTGATCTACGCCAACTCCACGGACACCATCGGAGACACCTGTAGAGCACCTTTATAATCTCCCAGTTACGTTGTGACGTTTGGTAGCACACAAAGTGTTCCTGTGGTATTCAAGAGTTGCATAATCTCATAGTCATAGGAACATGTATAAGTCATGAAGAAAGCAATAGCAGTAAACTAAAACGATCAAGTGCTAAGCTAACAAAATGGGTCAAGTCAATCACATCATTCCACTAATGATGTGATCCCATTAATCAAATGACAACTCATGTCTATGGCTAGGAAACTCAACCATCTTTGATCAACGAGCTAGTCAAGTAGAGGCATACTAGTGATACTATGTTTGTCTATGTATTCACACATGTATTTATGTTTCTGGTTAATACAATTCTAGCATGAATAATAAACATTTATCATGATATGAGGAAATAAATAGTAACTTTATTATTGCCTCTAGGGCATATTTCCTTCAAACCCTAGAGGGTTTGGGCGCCCCCACCCCTAGGAAATTGCCCCCCTAGCCAGAAGGGGCGGATTCCCTAGGGAGGCGCCCCCACCTATCCAGGTTACGTGAGATGGGATGGGAAGGGCGCACAGCCCCTTAGTGGGATGGTGTGGCCCCTCTCCTTGGCTCATAAGCCCCCCCAACGCTTGTCGGGGCCTTCAAAACTTCTTTCGGTCACACTGGTCGTCACCTGGTACTCCCAGAACAATTCGGGACTCCAATACCCTTCGTCCAATATATCGATCTTCACCTCCGGACCATTCCGGAGTTCCTCATCACATCCAGGATCTCATCCAGGACTCTGAACAACCTTCGGTAACCACATACTATTCCCATTACAACTCTTGCGTCACCGAACCTTAAGTGTGTAGACCCTACGGGTTCGGGAACCATGCAGACATGACCGAGACACCTCTCCGGCCAATAACCAATAGCGGGATCTGGATACCCATATTGGCTCCCACATGCTCCATGATGATCTCATTGGATGAACCACGATGTCGGGGATTCAATCAATCCCGTATAGAATTCCCTTTGTCCATCGATATGTTACTTGCCCGAGATTCGATCGCCGGTATCCCTATACCTTGTTCAATCCCGTTACTGGAAAGTCTCTTTACTCGTTCCGTAACACATGATCCCATGTGAGGGAGTCCTAGATTAGGGGGTCTCCGGACAGCCGGACTATATCCTTTGGCCGGACTGTTGGACTATGAAGATACGAGATTGAAGACTTCGTCCCATGTCCGGATGGGACTCTACTTGGCGTGGAAGGCAAGCTAGGCAATACGGATATGTATATCTCCTCCTTTGTAACCGACCTTGTGTAACCCTAGCCCCCTCCGGTGTCTATATAAACCGAAGGGTTTTAGTCCGTAGGACAACATACAATCATACCATAGGCTAGCTTCTAGGGTTTAGCCTCTCCGATCTCGTGGTAGATCAACTCTTGTAATACCCATATTATCAAGTATAATCAAGCAAGACGTAGGGTTTTACCTCCATCAAGAGGGCCCGAACCTGGGTAAAACATCGTGTCCCCTGCCTCCTGTTACCATCCGCCTTAGACGCACAGTTCGGGACCCCCTACCCGAGATCCGCCGGTTTTGACACCGACATTGGTGCTTTCATTGAGAGTTCCTCTGTGTCGTCATCATTAGGCTTGATGGCTCCCTCAATCATCGATAGCGATGCAGCTCAGGGTGAGACTTTTCTCCCAGGACAGATCTTTGTGTTCGGCGGCTTCGCACTACGGGCCAACTCGCTTGGCCATCTGGAGCAAATCGAGAATTACGCCCCTAGCCATCAGGTCAGGTTTGGAAGCTTAAACTACACGGCCGATATCCGCGAAGACTTGATCTTCGACGGATTCGAGCCCCTTCCCAATGCGCCACATGGTCACGATGAGCATGATTTAGCTCTGCCATCGGACAGTGTTCAGGAGATCGCGCCGGCAACCGCTCGGACCCTCAATTCGGAGCGAGTTGCGCCATCCATGGATGGGTGGATAGACCCTGCCACGAAGGCCGCACTCTCATCGGTGATCGAGCCGAGTATCGACCTTACCCTTCACGGGAGCCGTGACGCTGGACTACCGGATTCTTCCCTGGCCATGGACTCCGAACCGCCTGTGCCCGCACCTATCGAAACCAACTGGGCGCCGATCTGGGAGTTTACCTCTACGGAGATTTTTCAGCACTCGCCCTTCGCGACATACTGAACTCATTAAGGTCTCTCTCCCTGTCAGGAGAGTCCGGGCCGAACTATGTTCGGCAGGATTGGGGTTCGGATGACGAAGAAATTTGCCGCCCACCCACCACCCACTTAGTAGCCACTGTCGATGATTTGACCAACATGCTCAACTTCGACGGTATGGACGACGATGTAGGAGACGAACAGGAACCACTGCCCACAGGGCATTGGACGGCCACTTCATCATATGACGTATACATGGTGGACACACCCAAAGAAAACGATGACGAGGAACGGAAGGACGCATCAAAGGGTTGTTCCCTCGAGAAGTAGTCAAAGCGGCGGCGTAAGCGCCGCTCCAAATCCCGCCTCGGCAGAAACAGTGGTCATATAGACCCAGCGATAGAGCAGGGTGAACCATCGCCCGACCAGGGCAACACGGAGAATCAAACCGAACAACCCGACCCCGTCGAAGATAACAGTCCGGACGACATCACACCGGACAAGCACCCGGAGCAACAGAATGCCCATCAAAGGCTGGTTTCCACTGCGAGGAGTCTGAAAAAGCAGAAGCAAAGGCTCAAGGTTGCACAAGACACACTCAGAATCATATGGAGTGAAGTACTCAACACTGCAGCGAAGTACAACGGTAATCGCCACATCAAGAGCTACCCGAAGCAAAAGCTGCTACCTGAATTCAATGAGGAGGCCTTAGATCCCCCGCAATCAAAAGACAAAATGGCCATCCAGTCGGATAGACGACCTCGTGGCCAACATAGAACGGCAAATGACGCCGCACATAAGCCGATATGTGATCCACGTGAGGACTCGCATCAAAATTACGACGCAACCAGGTCCATCTACGGGCCACGCAAGCGCGCTCCAGCACGCAATGCAACACAACAAACATCCCAATACAACGGTACACCCAAATACAGGGGTGCCGCACACCCCCTATGTTTCACCGATGAGGTGCTGGACCATGAATTTCCAGAGGGATTCAAACCCGTAAACATGGAGGCGTATGGTAGAACGACAGACCCTGGGGTCTGGATCGAGGACTACGTCCTCCTTTTCCATATGGCTCGAGGAGACGATCTCCACGCCATCAAGTACATACCCCTCAAGCTCAAAGGGCCAGCTCGGCACTGGCTTAAAAGCCTCCCCGAAAACTCCATTGGAAGCTGGGAAGAGCTTGAAGATGCCTTTCGTGCAAATTTTCAAGGGACCTATGTTCGACCACCGGATGCAGACGATTTAAGTCATATAACTCAACAGCCCGGAGAGTCAGCCCGAAAGCTTTGGAACAGGTTCCTCACTAAAAAGAACCAAATAGTCGACTGTCCGGACGCCGAAGCCTTAGCAGCTTTCAAGCACAGCGTTCGAGACAAATTACTTGCCAGACACCTCGGCCAAGAAAAGCTGAGAACAATGGTAGCATTAACAAGCCTCATGACCCGCTTTTGCGCGGGCGAGGACAGCTGGTTAGCCCGATGCAGCACCAGCGGCCCAAGTACATCCGAAGTCCGGGACAGAAACGGGAAATCACGACGCAGCAAGAACAAGCGCCAGAATAAAGAAGACAGCCCGAAGAGCACAGCGGTGAACGCCAGATTCAAAAGCTCTCGGCCAGGTCAGCAAAAGCTGCCCCCCAAGGGCAACAGAGACGAACTGTCCAGCCTAAACAAGATTCTGGGCCAAATATGTCAGATCCATAGCACCCCCGATAAACCTGCAAATCATACCCATAGAGAATGTTGGGTCTTCAAGCAGTCCGGCAAGCTCAACGCCGAACACAAGGGGCAGGATACACCAAGCGAAGATGAGGACGAGCCTCGCAAGCAAAGTACTGGGGACCAGAAGAAGTTCCCACCAGAAGTCAAAACAGTAAACGTATTACACGTGACAAAGGGGAGAAACAAAGCGGCACTCCTAGAGACACATGCCCCAGGGCCTATCACAGTGGAGTTATGCCACTGGTCGTCCCAACCGATCACCTTCGACCATCAGGATTACTCGGCAAGTATCCGGTGTGCAGGATGGGCTGCCTTGGTATTAGACCCAATAATTGACGGATACCACTTCACACGAGTCCTGATGGACGGTGGCAGCAGTCTAAACCTGATATATCAGGACACAGTCCGCAAAATGGGGATAGACCCAACAAAAATTAGCCGCAGCAATACTACCTTTAAAGGAGTAACGCCAGGCCCAGAGGCCCATTGCACGGCCTCCCTGCTACTAGAGGTTATATTCGGCTTTCCCGATAACTTCCGTGGCGAACATTTAACGTTCCACATCGCTCCGTTCCAAAGTGGCTATCAAGCACTACTCGGACGCGAAGCTTTCGCTCGCTTTAACGCAATACCGCATTACGCTTCCCTCATGCTTAAGATGCCCGGTCCATGTGGCATCATTACAGTAAATGGAAATATTGAGCGCTCCTTGCGCGCGGAAGACCGTGCGGCTGCCTTGGCAGCCGCACACTAAACGGCCTCACCAATTAAAGCATCTGACAGGTTGTTAAGACCATGGACACGGTTGGACGAGTCCGGTACTGCTATATGTAATTGATACAGGTTTGATGGCTATACCCCTATTACAATACAAGGGGCTCAACGCGCGCGCACAAGTGACAATCAGGCTCAACTTTACTCATATTGTTTATTTAGTATAACTTATCTTTTGCACGACAACTTTTCAATTAAGTTCCTCTCTTTTTCAGATGACCATCGTGCTACACCCATCCAGAATACGTCACAACGGAGACACAGGCGCAGATGTGCAGCAGGGACCCGTTCCAAGGATTCTTTTTAGATTAAGACCCTGCGTAAACCTTTTTACTGTCTCTTGTTGATACACATTCCTCGGATTCTCAGTACAGTTGAGAAGGATGCTGACGTATTGGCATGTGGCCATGTCAGAATATTGCACGTACCTGGACACCAGGGGCTTATTACAAAGGGCACTGTTTAGGCCCGGTTTACACCATAAAGACCGAATACCTTAGGGAGTGTTCGGCGTCGCGAGTTTGGCCTTATATGCATCAGCTCCGAATCATGTCTTTGGTCAAATGTTGGGTTTGCCCGGCTCCTGTGTTTTGCTGCCTTATGTTCCGCTCTATCGGCTAAGGCGGCAGCAGGAGAACTACTGCGATTGTGCCCTGGTTCATCCGGCCAAGCACCTCAGTAGAGAAAGCCGAAAACTGACTGTCATGATATAGCGTGAGACTGGTCAACAACTCGATGACCTATCAGAATCTTCGGGATTCCCCTGCCTTAATGAAGGGCTGTTTCGCGGCCAGGCATGTACGCACCCCGAATTCGGATAAGTGCGGAGCCACCAGGGGCTATATAGTAGCCCCACTGTTAAACTCCTCTGGCTAAGTGAAAGTGTCATTATAGTCTGGTTGCCTAGTTCGCTGCCCTATCACCTCCTTAATGGACCAAGACGTTGGGTCAAGTGTGAACATGTGTCTTCTGCGAACACCCCCACATTATATGCGTGGGGGCTGAAGCCAACAACTGCAATCTTTCAGGTTATATACATATATACATAAACGGCCGCACATGAGGCATCATAATACTTTCAGGCAAAAGTATAAATACAGCCTTGATAAACTTAATAAAACATCATTTTTACAATGGGAATACATGTCACTCAAACATAATATTCTTCAAGCACTGGGCCTCTATCGAACGAGCGCCTTCAAGAACTTCTTCAAAATAGTGCTCGGCAGCCACTCGGCCTATGGCCGAACCCTGCGCCGCAACAGTGGTGGCATCCATCTCCGCCCAGTATGTTTTAACACGGGTAAGGGCCATCCGCGAGCCTTCGATGCACGCCGACCTCTTCATCGCATTAATGCGCGGCACCGCACCAAGGAACTGCTACACCAAACTAAAATAGATGTTCGGCTTTGGCCTTTCCGGCCACAGATGATCCACAACAGACCTCATGGCGAGTCCGGACAATCTATTCAGCTTGGCCCATTCGGCAAGCCAATCAGTCAATGCAAGTGGACGCTCTGGAACATTAAATTGTGACCAGAATAGCTTGTCCACTTCACGACCTGTTTGATCTCGGAAGTATTCGGCTGCATCGACAGCACACGCCGCCAAGTCCAGATATGCATTCGCCGAACTCCACAGCCGGTCCAGAGGGGCATACTGAGGATCTCCAAACTTCCTCCGCGGCATAAAGGGTTTCCCAGCCGCGATATCCCCGGCTTGACGCAGCTCCTCCTTTTTCTCTCTCATCGCAGAGCGGGTATCTTTGGTCGCCATCGTAGCCTTTTCCAGGTTCGTCGCCTTCGCCTGGTTTTCTTCAAGAAGCTGGCAACGGTCGGCAGTATCTTTTAACTTTACAGCCATCCTGGCCATTTTCTCTTTGCTCTCGCAATGTGCGGCCTATTCGGCCCTTAACTCTTCGGTCGCTTGCAAAGCAGCCGCATTGCTACTCCTTGCTTGCTCCTTGGCTCAGGCAAGCTTCGCCCGAAGGGTCTCCACGGTGGCTGCTCCATCTGTAGTCACAACATATTGAAGATACTGGCATCATGCTGCTCTTATTATGTGACGATTACCAGAAGGGCCACTCACCCTATGCCTCGTCAAGCCGCTCGTTGACAAGCACGATGTCGGCATCTGCCGCATCCAACTGCCACTTTAGTTCGGCATACCAATCAGTCCGGCTAGCCACCGGAGCCTCCATCACCTACACATAAAGGCAGTCTGGTTATTACCTGGGACTATGATCCTCTGTTTGCCGCCGTTTTCGACGACAACTAGAGTCTCAGGGGCTACTATCTACACAGGGCACATCTAAAAATGTGCGGTACTTTCAAAAATATACATCATTTCACGTACCTCAAAACCCGCCAGTAGACTGATAAAGGCTTCATGCAGCCCGCTTTCGGCGGACAAAATCCTTTCAATCACCGTACCCATCAATTTGCGGTGCTCTTCTGAGATAGCCGCCTTCTCCAGCAGATCCCTCCGTACATCCGACCGCGCACCAGACGATGTTGAACTCTTTTTGCTCTCTTCGAGAGCCGGATACTGAGGACTTCGGGTGGCCATAGGATTACCTTCTGGCCTTGCTGGATCAGGAGAAGCCCTTCGCGACGACACCTCAGGGTCACCCGCTTCGTAAGGCGGCGTGGCAGGGGGAGGCGTTTCGCTCTCCATCATCTCCAGAAGGAGATCCCCCGAAGACGAGCTTAGCTGAGAAGGGCTAAGATCCGAACTGCAAGATAAATACTTCGGTTATTTTCCTCAGAAGTAAGGTAGGATATCTTCACCATTAAATACCTTTTGATTACTTACAGCCCGTTAGAGGGCTGATCCTCGCGTGGACATTGTGCGGCAAGAACACCCTCCGAGGCAGGACCCTCTGGCAGAGATTTCTTCTCCCGTTTGGAAACCTTGATTTCTGGATCTTCGGAGGTAATCCTCTTCCTTCCCTGGGGAGAGAGAATGTCAGATTCTTCCCCTTGGTTATCCTCCCTCGCGGAGGCGCTCATTCCCTCGGTTGGAATAGGTAGCGATGGAGGCCCGCTTTCGCCCTCTTTATTCCCCCCCTTCGTCTTCCTTTGAGGGCACCGGACAAGTTGCTGGCTCGAGCATCTTTTCCAGCACCGGATTGTCCAAGCCTTTAGGAAGGGGGGCCGAACACCGGATCATCTTCGCCTTTGTTATCAAGTCCTGGTAAAAGAACGATTCTTCAGAGATAAATAAAAGGACGATGTGTTCGGCCATGGGATTACTTACTTGGGCGGCGGTGCGGTTGCTGCTCAGGCCCACGTCCTCGGTAGTGTCCGGACACTCTATTTGGGGTCTGAAGAACGATTTGTACATCTCCTCGTGCATCATGCCAAGGAAATTTTGAATAGTGCGTGGTCCTTCTGGGTTGAAATCCCACATGCGGAGGGGCTGGTGTTTGCAAGGCTGGACTCGGCGAACCAGCATGACTTGCATCACCATAACCAGACTGAAATCTCCCTCAAAGAGATCTCGGATACGGCTCTGCAGTATTGGCACGTCCTTGGCTGGACCCCAGCTCAGTCCCCTGCTGATCCATGACATCAGTTGTGGTGGGGGGCCCGAGCGAAAGGTGGGGGCAGCTACCCACTTGGCACTTCGGGGAGCTGTGACGTAAAACCACTCATGTTGCCACAATCCGGACACCTCTGGAAAGGAACCCTTTGGCCATGGAGCATCAACAATTTTGCTTATTAAAGCACCTCCGCACGCTGTGTATTGTCCCTCGACCATCTTCGGCTTCACATCGAAGGTCTTGAGCCACAAGCCGAAGTGAGGGGTAATGCGGAGGAAGGCCTCATGAACGACAATAAATGACGAGATGTGAAGAAGGGAGTCCGGGGCGAGATCGTGAAAATCCAGCCCGTAATAGAACATAAGACCCCTGATAAAGGGATCCAGAGCGAGGCCTAGCCCTCGGAGGAAGTGGGAGACGAACACAACGCTCTTGTTGGGTTCAGGAGTAGGGACGACCTGCCCTCGGGCGGGCAG
Source organism: Triticum dicoccoides (assembly GCF_002162155.2). Lineage (NCBI taxonomy): Eukaryota > Viridiplantae > Streptophyta > Magnoliopsida > Poales > Poaceae > Triticum > Triticum dicoccoides. The sequence goes on from NC_041388.1 coordinate 249,979,572, forward strand.
CCTATGCGAAATTTCGGTGGTCAGATATCTGGCCTCCCTCAACTTCTTGATGTCCTCCTCCGTGACAGAGGAAGACATCCACTGGCCTCGAAGGCTGGATCCGGACATGATTGAAGGTCCGAAGCACCTGACCTTGGCTTTGGGTGTTAGAACTCGAGGCGGGGGAGGGATTCAATTGAGCACGGGAGGGAAAAAAGTAACAGCCTTGTCCCTTTTGGGACTTGCCTAAAATCTAGGAGTCCTAGGCACGGTTGGGTTACCCACGTCTGTATTGATGAGAATCCCGTAATAAGGGGAACACAATCTCTGCTTTGACAAGACGTGTCAAGAAACCGCCTCGCGTTATGTGCGGGGGCTGGTTAAAGAAAAACGGTTCAAATAATTACCGGGTCGTGGCGTGATGTCATGCTGCCAAAACGTGTCAGCAGATTAGATTTGTGCCAATATTATTCTCTCTACGGTGGTATGTGGAACTTATTTTGCAGGGTCGGACACTATCCTTGTATTCAAATTCTTCCGTGGTGTGTTCGGAGGAGGAACCCGCCTTGCAATGTTGAAGACAACACTGCGCGCCGGACTCATCGTCATTGAAGCCTGGTTCAGGGGCTACTGAGGGAGTCCTGGATTAGGGGGTCTCCGAACAGCCGGACTATATCCATTGGCCGGACTATTGGACTATGAAGATACAAGATTGAATACTTCGTCCCGTGTCCGGATGGGACTCTACTTGGCGTGGAAGGCAAGCTAGGCAATACGGATATGTATATCTCCTCCTTTGTAACTGACCTTGTGTAACCCTAGCTCCCTCCGGTGTCTATATAAACCGGAGGGTTTTAGTCTGTAGGACAACATACAATCATACCATAGGCTAGCTTCTAGGGTTTAGCCTCTCCGATATCGTGGTAGATCAACTCTTGTAATACCCATATTATCAAGTATAATCAAGCAGGACGTAGGGTTTTACCTCCATCAAGAGGGCCCGAACCTGGGTAAAACATCGTGTCCCCTGCCTCCTGTTACCATCCGCCTTAGACGCACAGTTCGGGACCCCCTACCCGAGATCCGCCGGTTTTGACACTGACACCATGACTAACTCCTTAGTCACATTGAGCTCATTATGATGATGCATTACCGAGTTGGCCCAGAGATACCTCTCCGTCACACGGAGTGACAAATCCCAGTCTCGATTTGTGCCAACCCAACAGACACTTTCGGAAATACATGTAGTGCATCTTTATAGTCACCCAGTTACATTGTGATGTTTGATACACCCAAAGCACTCCTACAGTATACGGGAGTTGCACAATATCATGGTCTAAGGAAATGATACTTGACATTAGAAAAGCTCTAGCAAACAAACTACACGATCTTGTGCTATGCTTAGGATTGGGTCTTGCCCATCACTTAATTCTCCTAATGATGTGATCCCGTTATCAACGACATCCAATGTCCATGGTCAGGAAACCACAGCCATCTAATGATCAACGAGCTAGTCAACTGCTACCTCTTGAGCACTGCGTTGGTTTTCCCCGAAGAGGAAGGGATGATGCAGCAAAGTAGCGTAAGTATTTCCCTTAGTTTTTGAGAACCAAGGTATCAATCCAGTAGGAGGCTACGCGCAAGTCCCGCGTACCTGCACAAAACAAATAAATCCTCGCAACCAACGCGATAAGGGGTTGTCAATCCCTACACGGCCACTTACGAGAGTGAGATCTGATATATATGATAAGATAATATTTTTGGTATTTTTATGACAAAGATGCAAAGTAAAATAAAAGCAAAGTAAAAAAGCAAAGGAAATTACTAAGTATTGGAAGATTAATATGATGAAGATGGACCCGGGGGCCATAGGTTTCACTAGTGGCTTCTCTCAAGAGCATAGGTATTCTACGGTGGGTGAACGAATTACTGTTGAGAAATTGACAGAATTGAGCATAGTTATGAGAATATCTAGGTATGATCATGTATATAGGCATCACGTCCGAGACAAGTAGACCGACTCCTGCCTGCATCTACTACTATTACTCCACTCATCGACCGCTATCTAGCATGCATCTAGAGTATTAAGTTAATGAAAACAGAGTAACGCCTTAAGCAAGATGACATGATGTAGAGGGATAAACTCAAGCAATATCATGAAAACCCCATCTTGTTATCCTCGATGGCAACAATACAATACGAGCCTTCTGCCCCTACTGTCACTGGGAAAGGACACCGCAAGATTGAACCCAAAGCTAAGCACTTATCCCATTGCAAGAAAGATCAATCTAGTAGGCCAAACCAAACTGATAATTCGAAGAGACTTGCAAAGATAACCAATCATACATAAAATAATTCAGAGAAGATTCAAATAGTATTCATAGATAGACTTGATCATAAACCCACAATTCATCAGTCTCAACAAACACACCGCAAAAGGAAGATTACATCGAATAGATCTCCACAAGAGAGGGGGAGAACATTGTATTGAGATCCAAAAAGAGAGAATAAGCCATCTAGCTAATAGCTATGGACCCGTAGGTCTAAGGTGAACTACTCACACTTCATCGGAGGGGCTATGGTGATGATGTAGAAGCCCTCCATGATCGATGCCCCCTTCGGCGGAGCTCCGGAACAGGCCCCAAGATGGGATCTCGTGGATACAGAAAGTTGCGGCGGTGGAATTAGGGTTTTGGCTTCGTATCTGATCGTTTGGGGGTACGTAGGTATATATAGGAGGAAAGAGTATGTCGGTGGAGCAACAGGGGGCCCACGAGGGTGGAGGGCGCGCCCCCCTACCTCGTGGCCTCCTCTTTTGTTTCTTGACGTAGGGTCCAAGTCTCCTAGGTCTTGTTCATTGAGAAAATCACGTTCCCGAAGGTTTCATTCTGTTTGGACTCCGTTTGATATTCCTTTTCTTCGAAACCCTAAAAGGCAAAAAAACAGCAATTCTGGGATGGGCCTCCGGTTAATAGGTTAGTCCCAAAAATAATATAAAAGTGGATAATAAAGCCCAATAATGTCCAAAACAGTAGATAATATAGCATGGAGCAATAAAAATTATAGATATGTTGGAGACGTATCAAGCATCCCCAAGCTTAATTCCTGCTCGTCCTCGAGTAGGTAAATGATAAAAACGGAATTTTTGATCCGGAGTGCTACTTGGCATAATTTTAATGTAATTCTTCTTAATTGTGGTATGAATATTCAGATTCGAAAGATTCAAGATAAAAGTTTAATATTGACATAAAAATAATAATACTTCAAGCATACTAACAAAGCAATCATGTCTTCTCAAAATAACACGGCCAAAGAAAGTTATCCCTACAAAATCATACAGTCTGGCTATGCTCCATCTTCACCACAAAAAATATTTAAATCATGCACAACCCCGATGACAAGCCAAGCAATTGTTTCATACTTTTGGTGTTCTCAAACTTTTTCAATCTTCATGCAATACATGAGCGTGAGCCATGGATATAGCACTATAAGTGGAATAGAATGGTGGTTGTGGAGAAGACAAAAAGGGAGAAGATAGTCTCACATCAACTAGGCGTATCAACGGGCTATGGAGATGCCCATCAATAGATATAAATGTGAGTGAGTAGGGATTGCCATGCAACGGATGCACTAGAGCTATAAGTATATGAAAGCTCAACAAAAGAAACTAAATGGGTGTGCATCCAACTTGCTTGCTCATGAATACCAAGGGAATTTTGAGGAAGCCCATCATTGGAATATACAAGCCAGGTTCTATAATGAAAAATTCCCACTAGTATGTGAAAGTTATAACATAGGAGACTATCTATCATGAATATCATGGTGCTACTTTGAAGCACAAGTGTGGTAAAAGGATAGTAACATTGTCCCTTCTCTCTTTTTCTCTCATTTTTTTATTTGGGCCTTTTCTCTTTTTTATGGCCTCTTTTCTTTCTCTCTTTTTATTTATCGTCCGGAGTCTCATCCCGACTTGTGGGGGAATCATAGTCTCCATCATCCTTTCCTCACTGGGACAATGCTCTAATGATGATCATCACACTTTTATTTTCTTACAACTCAACAATTACAACCCGATACTTAGGACAAATTATGACTCTATATGAATGCCTCCGGTGGTGTACCGGGATATGCAATGAATCAAGAGTGACATGTATGAAAAAATTATGAATGGTGGCTTTGCCACGAATACGATGTCAACTACATGATCATGCTAAGCAATATGACAATGATGGAGTGTGTCATAATAAACGGAACGGTGGAAAGTTGCATGGAAATATATCTCGGAATGACTATGGAAATGCCATAATAGGTAGGTATGGTGGCTGTTTTGAGGGAGGTATATGGTGGGTGTATGATATTGGCGAAAGGTGTGTGGTATTAGAGAGGCTAGCAACGGTGGAAGGGTGAGAAAAGTGCGTATAATCCATGGACTCAACATTAGTCATAAAGAACTCATATACTTATTGGAAAAATCTACAAGTTATCAAAGCAAAGTATTACGTGCATGCTCCTAGGGGGATAGATTGGTAGGAAAAGACCATCGCTCGTCCCCGACCGCCACTCATAATGAAGACAATCAAAAAATAAATCATGCTTCGACTTCATCACATAACGGTTCACCATACGTGCATGCTACGGGAATCACAAACTTTAACACAAGTATTTCTCAAATTCACAACTACTCAACTAGCATAACTCTAATATCACCATCTTCATATCTCAAAACAATTATCAAGCATCAAACTTCTCATAGCATTCAACACACTAATAAGAAAGTTTTTTACTATTCTGGAATTCCAAGCATATTAGGATTATTTAAGAAAATTACCATGCTATTTAAGACTCTCAAAATAATCTAATTGAAGCATGAGATATCAATAGTTTCTATAAAAAAATCCACCACCGTGCTCTAAAAGATATAAGTGAAGTACTAGAGCAAAACTATATAACTCAAATGATATAAGTGAAGCACATAGAGTATTCTAACAAATTCCAAATCATGTATGGCTCTCTCAAAAGATGTGTACAGAAAGGATGATTGTGGTAAACCAAAAATCAAAGACTCAAATCATACAAGACGCTCCAAGCAAAACACATATCATGTGGTGAATAAACATATAGCTCCAAGTAAAGTTACCGATAGAAGTGGACGAAAAGAGGGGATGCCTTCCGGGGCATCCCCAAGCTTTGGCTTTTAGGTGTCCTTAGATTATCTTGGGGGTGCCATGGGCATCCCAAGCTTAGGCATTGCCACTCCTTGTTCCATAATCCATCAAATCTTTACCCAAAACTTGAAAACTTCATAACACAAAACTTAAAGTAGAAAATCTCGTGAGCTCCGTTAGCGAAAGAAAACAAAAGACCACTTCAAGGTACTGTAATGAACTCATTCTTTATTTATATTGGTGTTAAACCTACTGTATTCCAACTTCTCTATGGTTTATAAACTATTTTACTAGCCATAGATTCATCAAATAAGCAAACGACACACGAAAAACAGAATCTGTCAAAAACAGAACAGTCTGTAGTAATCTGTAGCTAGCGCAAGATATTGAACCCAAAAAATTCTAAAATAAATTTCTGGACGTGAGGAATGTATCTATTAATCATGTTCAAAAAGAATTAACTAAATAGCACTTTCCAAATAAAAATGTCAGCAGTTCTCGTGAGCGCTAAAGTTTCTGTTTTTTACAGCAAGATTAACAAGACTTTCCGCAAGTCTTCCCAACGGTTCTACTTGGCACAAACACTAATTAAACACAAAAAACACAACTTAAACAGAGGCTAAATAAATTATTTATTACTAAACAGGAGCAAAAAGCAAGAAATAAAAATAAAATTGGGTTGCCTCCCAACAAGCGCTATCGTTTAACGCCCCTAGCTAGGCATAAGAAGCAAGGATAGATCTAGGTGTTGCCATCTTTGGTTGGTAATTCTTCAATGAGGCATCTACCATCCTTAGGAATTTCTTTCTTTTTATTGATTATCAAATTTTTAGGCACAAGATCGGAAAATTCATTTGTAACAAATGGTTCCTTAATGATAGCAAAAAAGACTGGGATGAATACTTATGGATTTGAGATCCGCAGTTTCCTTACTAGAAGATTCACCCTTATTTTTAGGAAAATACATAAGCTTGGCAATTTTAGTGGGAGGACTTGGAGTATTCTTTACGGAAGAAAAAGCGGTTCCCAAGTTGGTAATAATATCCTCAAGTTTATCGATCCTAGTGGAATCGTGATTTATTTTCTCATTAACTATGGGTTCCTTCTCTTTAATATTTTTCAAAGTGACTCCTACTTTAGATCCATATTGAGAGATTCGTTTGTGGATCTTTTTATCCAAATTTTCAATTAACTCTACGGTAGCAACCTTATTTTCAATAATTTCTAGCCTTTGCATTACATGCTCCAAAGTTAATACAGTTCCATTAACCAAAAGAGGGGGTGAGCCAAAAAAATCTATCATAGCATTATAAGAATCAAAAGTATGGCTACCCAAGAAGTTCCCTCCGGTAATAGTATCAAGGATATATCTGTGCCAGGGAGTTATGCCTACATAAAAATTGCGAAGAAGAACGGAAGTAGATTGCTTCCTGGTAGATCTATTTTGAGCATTGCAAATTCTATACCAAGCATCTTTTAGATTTTCTCCCTCTCTTTGCTTAAAATTTAGAATTTCATTCTCGGGAGACAACGGAGAAGATAAGGGACGAGCCATAACGACAAGCAAGCAAACTAACGCACAAGCAAACAAAAAGCAAGCGGGCAAAAAGAGGCAAATAGAGAAAGAGAGGGAGGATAGAGAGAGAGGGTGAATAAAATGGCAAGGGTGAAGTGGGGGAGAGGAAAACGAGAGGCAAATGGAAAATAATGTAATGCGGGAGATAGAGATTGTGATGGGTACTCGGTATATTGACTTTTGCGTAGACTCCCCGGCAACGGCGCCAGAAATCCTTCTTGCTACCTCTTGAGCACTGCGTTGGTTTTCCCCGAAGAGGAAGGGATGATGCAGCAAAGTAGCGTAAGTATTTCCCTCAGTTTTTGAGAACCAAGGTATCAATCCAGTAGGAGGCTACACGCGAGTCCCGCGTACCTGCACAAAACAAATAAATCCTCGCAACCAACGCGATAAGGGATTGTCAATCCCTACACGGCTACTTACGAGAGTGAGATCTGATAGATATGATAAGATAATATTTTTGGTATTTTTATGATAAAGATGCAAAGTAAAATAAAAGCAAAGTAAAAAAGCAAAGGAAATTACTAAGTATTGGAAGATTAATATGATGAAGATAGACCCGGGGGCCATAGGTGTAACACCCACGATGCGGCTATATCTCCCACGTGTCGGAGCACGACTTAGAGGCATAACCGCATTGTAGGCATGTCGCAAGAGGGGTAATCTTTACACATCCCATGTACTGAATAAGAAAGGGATACAGAGTTGGCTTACAATCTCCACTCCACACAATACATAAATATAGCATCACATCATCCAGAATACAATCAAGGTCCGACTACGGAACCAAAATAAAAGAAGACCACCCCTAATGCTAGATCCCCGATCGCCCCGACTGGGCTCCACTACTGATCGAAAGGAAACGAAACAACACAACGAACATGATCTTCATCAAGCTCCTCCTTGAGCTCGGTTGCGTCACCTGCATGGTATCATCGGCACCTGCAACTGTTAGAAGTAATCTGTGAGTCACGGGGACTCAGCAATCTCATACCCTCGCGATCAAGACTATTTAAGCTTATGGGTAGGAAAGGTAGTGAGGTGGAGCTGCAGCAAGCACTAGCGTATATGGTGGCTAACTTGCGCAAATGAGAGCGAGAAGAGAGGCAAAGCACGGTCGTGAACTAGAAGTGATCAAGTAGTGATCCTGAAACTACTTACGTTCAAACATAACACAAGAACCGTGTTCACTTCCCGGACTCCACTGAGAAGAGACCATCACGGCTACACATGCGGTTGATGCATTTTAATTAAGTTAAGTGTCAAGTTCTCTACAGCCGGATATTAACAAATTCCATCTGCCCATAACCACGAGCACGGCTTTCGAAAGTTCAAAACCCTGCAGGGGTGTCCCAACTTAGCCCATCACAAGCTCTCACGGTCAACGAAGGATATTCCTTCTCCCAGGAAGACCCGATCAGACTCGGAATCCCGGTTACAAGACATTTCGACAATGGTAAAACAAGACCAGCAAGACTGCCCGATGCGCCGACATCCCGATAGGATCTGCACATATCTCGTTCTTAGGGCAACACCGGATGAGACATCCTACGAGTAAAACCAAACCTCAAGTTTCCCCGAGGTGGCCCCGCAGTCTACTCAGTTCGGACCAACACTTAGACAAGCACTGGCCCGAGGGGCTTAAAATAAAGATGACCCTCGGGTTGGCCGACCCGAGGTAAGGGTAGGTGGTGGTGAGGCAAATGGTAAAACCAAGGTTGGGCCTTGCTGGAGGAATTTTATTCAAAGCGAACTGTCAAGGGGTTCCCATAACACCCAACCGTGTAAGGAACGCAAAATCAAGGAACATAACACCGGTATGACAGAAACTAGGGCGGCAAGAGTGGAACAAAACACCAGGCATAAGGCCGAGCCTTCCACCCTTTACCAAGTATATAGATGCATTAAAGTAAATAAGATATATTGTGATATCCCAACAATAACCATGTTCCAACATGGAACAAACTTCATCTTCACCTGCAACTAGCAACGCTATAAGAGGGGCTGAGCAAAGCGGTAACATAGCCAAACAACGGTTTGCTAGGAAAGGTGGGTTAGAGGCTTGACATGGCAATATGGGAGGCATGACATAGCAAGTGGTAGGTATCGCGGCATAGCAATAGAGCGAACAACTAGCAAGCAAAGATAGAAGTGATTTCGAGGGTATGGTCATCTTGCCTGAGATCCCACAAGGAAGAAGAACGGGTCCATGAAGAAGACAAACGGACGTAGTCGAACGGATCCTCACAAACGTGACGTTATCGGAACTAACCCGAAGAAGCAACACCGGAAAGAAGCAAACAACATAGTAAAATATCCACCACATAAACATGGCATGATGCACAACCAAGTATGATGCATGTCCGGTTTAATGATTCATGGCATGGCAAAGTGCACAAGCAAAACTACAAGTTAAGTGGAGCTCAATATGCAACGAGTTGCATATTGACGAAACACCACAAGTTATTTAGTTTGATCTCGTTTATGTACCCAACAATATTAAATGTTGATTAACATGGCAAGAGGTGAAGCAAAATAAAACTATCTATCTAGGCAAGTTTAAATGAGGCCGGAAGAGCAAGCAACAAGTCCGGAAAATCCTCATGTGCATATTTATGGATTTGGTACTGTTCTGCCCTAAACCATATTTTTGAGTTTTTAAACATGCAAGACAAGTACACCATGTTAAACTAGGCATTTTTCTACCCCATTTACATATAAAGTTTGTTAAGTTTGGAGCTACGGTTATTTAGTTATGAATTAAAGCATTTCAACATGGCATAGGAGCAAAATAATGCAAACATCATTTTAAACATTTTAACATGGCAAGAAAGTGGCATATTTTTTTTGACCATGAAGACTGCAGGGCTTGCACCCCATAGCATTTTATTAATAAAAGCAAAAGGCATACAGGGTTTCCTCAAGGTGAGGAAAGAAAGAAAAGAATAAAAGAAAAGAATAAAAGAAAAGAGGGAAGGCTCTAAAGAAGGCTATATAGAGAAGGGGTGCACTATACCTAATAATTACAAATAAACAAAGAAGCAACTCTCCTCAAGGAGGAAGAAAATCAATCCACTTAAGAAGGGCATCTCTATATTTCCGTTTGATTCGATGAGAGAGCAGAGTAAGATCATGAATGAAGCCATTCCTCCATGCCCTGAAAGATGGTTGGATTTTCCTGAAAGCTCTATCATTCCTGATCTTCCAAATATTCCACCAGGCCGTGAAAACCACCTCCCCAAAGAAAGGCTTGTTGAAATCCTTCCTAGCATGACGAGCAATTTCCACCATATCATCACAATCTTTCCATTCAATTTGCAGATAGTTCCACACGCGAACACTAAAATTGCACTGGAAAAAGAGGTGATTTCTGTCCTCCAGTATTCCAGTCGGGCAAAGAACACATTCTGGTCCTTCATTAATCCTCCAATGCCTCCTCTAAATCATGTCCTTGGTGTTAACCCTGTCCATTATAACAAGCCAAGCAAACATCTTGATCGACATAATACAGGAACTTTTCCATATCCACCCCAGAATGGGGTTTGATACCATTGGCTGATAGACAAAATCGTAAAACCTTTTTGCAGTATATTCTGATTTCTTGCCATGCCTCCATCCCTAGTGGTCATGGGAGTTACTGTCCAAATGGAAAGACCCCATTAAAGAGGAAAGCTGTTGTAGTTCCTGAAAAGCTTGTTCAGTAAGAGGCAAGTAAAAAAGGTCCTGGAAACTACTAGCCTCAAAGACTTCCTTGACTGAGAGATTTTTGTGGAGATAAAAAGAATATAGCCTAGGAAATCGATCTTGCAGAGGGACAGAACTGTTTCCAATTTTCCAATAGTCAGACCAGAATTGCACCATATCTCTACTATGAACATCAACCGAAGTAACTGCCCTGAAATTATCCATCAACTTACAGACATCTCTCCACCAAAAAGAGCCACAAAGAACAGTATCATGTGGAATCCTTTCAAAATAGTAAGAATCCCAAACTAACTGCACCCAGGGCACATCCATCTTGTTATAAAATTTATTGAGATGTTTTAGAAGGAGAGCATCATTCTGCCAACCTAGGTTTAAGATTCCAAGCCCCCCCTTCGACTTAGGCCTGCAAACAAGTGGCCAAGCCGCCAGTGAATGTCCCCGTTCCTGACCATATTTCCTCCATAAACACTGCCTCTGGATTCTTTCCAATTGTTTCAAAATACCCTGAGGAATTGACAAACTGCAAAGGAAGAAGATAGGCAATGAAGAAATGACAGAATTAACTAATTGCAATCTGCTCCCTTGAGGCAAGAACCAAGAACTTGCTGTCAATCTTCTCTCCATACAATCCACAAGGGGAAGAAGGTCCAGAATTTTGGGCCCGGTGGTCCCCACTGGCAGACCCAGATAAGTAAAAGGCATATTGCCTAATTTGCAACCAAAATAGGCAGCAAGGTCAGAAGCATCCTGATCACTCACATTAATGGGATACATGGAGGATTTATGGAAATTAATCTGAAGTCCAGTTGCCTGTGAGAAGGAATGCAAAACTTATTTCAGAGCCCCCAATTGCTCTTTATCAGCATTTAAGAAAAGCAGTGTGTCATCAGCATATTGGACCACTGGGAAATCAGGATCATGGGTTGGCAGAGGCCTGCTTATTAAACCTAGCTGAAGAAGATCATTAATCAATGTCTGCAAGAGATCAGCCACAATAACAAAGAGCAAGGGAGAAATTGGGTCCCCTTGCTTAACTCCACATTTGCATTTAAATGATTACCAGGAACTCCATTCAGAAGGACAGAAGAAGTGCCAGAAGACAGCAACTGCTTAATCCAAATAATCCATCGTTCATCAAAACCTTTTGCAATTAAAATCTTTATGATAGCCTCATGATGGATAGAATCAAAAGCCTTTTCAAAGTCTAACTTAAGCAAAAGGATGGGCCTTTTAGACTGATTGCACTGATGGATATACTCAAAGGTCCAAGCAAGACAATCCTGGATTGTTCTTGATTTTATGAAACCATATTGATTTTTATGCACACATTTGGTGATCTCCTGTTGGAATCTGTTAGCAGAAAGCTTTGTAAGGAACTTCAGACCAACAGAGGTTAGTGAAATTGGCCTAAAGTCTCCCACACACTCAGGTGTCTGCTTCTTTGGAATCAGGGTAATGTATGCATCATTCAAATTTTCTAACTGCACTGTTCCAGCATGAAACTCCTTGACCATATGAATAAAATCAGCAGAATTATATGCCAACACTTTTTAAAAAAAAGCCCATTAAAGCCATCAGGCCCAGGGGCCTTATCAATAGGCAAATCCTTAATAATCTGCTCAATTTCTTTTAATTCCAACGGTTTTGTGAGCACCTGCAAACCCTGGACCTTAGGTATTAGAGACAATATGTTTTCATCCAAAGAAATTGACCTAACTGTCCCCATTCTGCTTTTGAAGGATGATAAGAATTCTTTGGCCATTTCCTCATGGTTTGACGTTACTGATCCATCAGACAGCAACAAGCTAGCAATAGAGTTTTTCCTATATCTCTCAGTTGCCATGGCCTGAAAGAACTTAGAGTTTTCCTCTCCCACTTTGATATACCTGATTGTACATCTCTTCCTCCAGTACAGATACTGCATGTGCAGCAGATGTTCATGGTGCAATTTTGTGATTTTCCTGAAATTAAACTCAGGCCTGGATAGAGATCTCATATCCTCAAGATTGTCCAACCAAAGAATTACCCAGTTACACTTCTCAAGTAACCTTTTAATATGTGATAAACCATTCTGCCATTTCTTCAATGCAAACCTCAACGCCTTTAGTTTGTCAACAATTATTGCCGAAATATGGGTCTTACGAGGGGGACGGGTCCAAACCTCCTGAACACACTCCATAAAACCAGCCTGATGGATCCAAAAAATTTCAAACCTGAAGATATGTGCTTTTGGAATTGTTGTACTGATGGTCACCAGACAAGGCACATGATCGGACGTAGTCTTGGCCAAAGGGGTCAGTTGAGTCATGGGATAAATTTTAATCCAACTCGCAGAAGTAAAAACCCAGTCCAACTGTTCTAGAAGAGGCCTGTCCTGCATATTAGACCAAGTAAATTTTCGTCCTTTTAAAGGAAGTTCCAGCAGTCCCAAATGGCCAATTATTTCATTAAAAATAAACATATCATTTATATCGCCCCCGGGGAGATTCCTATTATCAATGGAGCGGATGAAGTTGAAGTCCCCCATCAACATCCACGTCAGATCCGGATCAGTGTCCAAGTTGTAAATCCAGGAAACAAACTCATCGCGCAACTCACCCTGACATGGACCGTACACATTAACCAGAAACCATTGCTCATTATTATGAATCGAGGTAAATTGCATAACGATAGCGTAGGGTTTGACTTCGAGCAGGGTGCCACGGAACACATCAGATCGCCATGCTGTTAAAAGACCCCCAGAAGCTCCACTAGAGGGAGACTCAGCGAATTTATCAAAACCACAAGGACAAATGCTTTTCATGATTGAACGCGAGCAAGAGGATAGCTTAGTTTCTTGCAAACAAAGCACTGAACACTGACTCTCTATCACTTTCTCCCTGACAGAGCGCTGCCTAGCATCCGAATTCAGACCGCGTGTAACACCCGGATAATCATGCTACAGTAATCTCACGTGATGGTGCCACGTCACCTCTGTCATTGTAGTTAACCACGGGTTAGATCGAAACGGTTTCGAAATTAAAATTCAAGATTATAATGACAATAAAAGTTTTCAGGAATTAAAACTAAAATGTTCGGGGGTTGTCTAATATTACAAAGTTAATTATGGTGGGGTGCACACATTTTTGTAAAGTGTCTGGATATTATTAAATGAATTAAAACAGAAAAGGAAAAATAAGAAAAGAAAAATAAAACAAAAGGAGAAAAAGGGAACCCCCCC